>NW_028134625.1:0-82000 GCF_964662115.1 Mustela nivalis | reverse complement strand
TAAGAGTTCTCCAAAACAAAGGCTTTGACACAGCTCCAACGTGCAATTTTTCCATGTGTAGATGAGATGTTTTCTGATGGGTGAGTCAAGAAACAGCTATATGCTGCTTTTGAAATCCAGGCCTCTGAGGAGAGATGACTGGAAACCAAAGCAATGGATCTGATTAGTGCCTAGGGGCCTGTTCTTTACTTTTTACCTCTGGGGACATCTGTCTATGGGTCTGAGTGCAGGTAGGTGCTCAGTTGGGCTCAGATTGCCCCTGTTTTTCCTGGGAAGCCACCACTATTGAGATGGATCAGGGACTTTGGAGGTTTATCCTATTAGAAGGGTTGTGGCCATTGGAATGGGCACACACAATTCCCTTGGAGAGGGCAAGTACTGTCCTCAGGTTTGGCTCCAGGGGCCTGAGCCTGTAGGTTGTGTAGGCCAGGGCTGTTTGGACAGTTGTCTGAAAACACAAACTCCGCTTATGTTTCGGGTCATAGGTATGGCATGACTGATCTACAGACCATGAGGAGAACTCTTCGGGATTTGAAAGAAGGGCGAGTATGAGGCTCTGCTCAAGTTTTTGTCTCTGGATATCGTGTCACTCATGGATGTGGAATTTCTGGGTGACTTCATGGGAAATGGACGAGTCTTACTCTCTGGTGGTTTGGCCCCGTCCAAAGAGTTTGCGGTCATTCTGTGGGCTGGAAGAAGACCGTTTTTTTTTTGTTGTTGTTGTTGTTGTTGTTGTTTTTTTCTTTTTTAACCTCAGGTGTCCCACAAATGATGGATTCCAGAGTAGAGCCCTGGGGAGGGGCGACTGGACAATCAGAAATCTGGTTAAAAATTGGGGCCTAGGGACATGTCAAGCCCATTATGACATCTAATGGTCCAGCCACTGAGAAGACTTACTAGAGGACAGGACTCATGCTGAGGGTCACAATGCGTGTGTATGCCCTCGTCGCATGCCAGAATGGGCGGGGCCTCAGGGTGAATGCTGGTTTCTCCTACACTGAATGTTGGACAACGTGCCAACCACAAGGGTTCTTGCCAATGGTAAGGAGGAGTCCTGATTTCTGCATCACACTCACCCCTGGGCAGTGATTGGAGATAAGGTCTCGGTTCTGAAGCCTGAAAACTGAGGTAGGGAAGAGATGATGACCTAAGGCCATGGCGGGTTGTATGTGCTCAGTGTGCAGTCAGCTTTCTGGGTGTTGGTCAGGAGGTCCGTGCTCAGGTTGTGTTCGACTGTGCATTAGTGCCCAGGTTAGACTATATAATTTGGGTAAAGTCGAGTGCTGTGTAGGTTTACCCTCATTTAAGGTGCCCGGGCAGCTCATGAGGCAATAATTTTTTTTCTAGGGCAGGCACAGTGCTGCATTGTGGGTCCGGAATTGCCAAACTAGAGGGCTTCGGGGCCAGGAGTGTGAGGACGGAAGTCTGAGAAGACAAGCTAGACTTGGTTTTCAGGGCGAGGGCACGGCAGGTACCCCCTGCAGATCTGAACCAATATCTCATGCATCTGAAGTCAGGGCGAGGATCAGACGTTGGCTCAGGTTGTAGTTTCTGAGCATGACAGCCGCTTCATGAAGGGAGCGGAATCTCGAGGCCATTGAGGTTTTCCCACGTTGGGAATTGTGGGATTCCCCCTTCAAGGATTCCTTCTGCGGGACAATTGAGACCTGTTGGACAGCTCCAGGACATCCCATATGGAATGACTCCAGAGCACCGTTCGCGGATGGATGCCTGGGAAGCCCGCCTCGCATTCCAATTGTCTTCTAGCAACAAGACAGTTTAGATCTGATGGCTCTGCCGGAGCAACCGGGGTGGCGGAGTTGAAATGGACTTTCCCGAGGATGGGTCCGAATGTGTTTTGTGTCCATGAGGGCCTTGGAATGGGGCGGTGGCACCGGGACCCTGAAGTACTCTCCTAAGTTTTGGACATGGCTCCCATGCACAGGTTTCCTTGTGGAGACGAGATGAGTTCTGATGGGTGCCTCAGGAAAACCCCTATGCTCGTATTGGAATCAAGCTTTTGAGGACACATGCCTGTAACCCAAAGCAATGGATCCTATTATGGCATAGGGTCCTGTCTGGTTCAATCTTCTTCTCTGGGGACATCCATCTATGGTATGAGTGGAGGTCGATTATCAGCTGGTGTCAGACAGCCCTTGTTTGTTCCGGGCGACCTACACTATTGGGATGGCCTCAGGGACTTTGCAGGTTTCTCCTAATTTGTACGATTTTGGACCATGGAATGGGCAGAATTCCCATGGACTGGTAGGCACAGTCCTAATGTGTGGCTCCAGGGGCCCAGCCTGGAGGGTGTGAGGCCCAAGACTTTGAGGACAGAAGTCTGAAAACACAAACTCAGCTTAGGTTTGGGGACGTATGTATGGCAGGCCCGATCTACAAACCATGAGAAGAACTCTACAGGATATGAAGAAAGTGCGAGTCTGAGGCGCTTGCTCAGGCTTTTGTCTCTGGATTTTGTATCAGCGATGGCCGTGGAATGTCGGGGAGGCCTCATTGGCCATGGACGAATCTTCCTCTCTGAGGATTTGGCTCGATTCCCAATTGCTTTTCGTCAATCTGTGGGATGGGAGGACTCATTTCAGTTTTGTTACCTCAGGTGTCCCACCAAAAGAGGAATTCCAAAGCCAAGCCGTGGGGAAGACTGAATGGTCAACCCGAACTATGGTTAAAAATTGGGGCCTAGGGGCATGGCAAGCCCAATATTCTATCTCTTCATCCAGCCGCTGAGTGGCCTTACTTGAGGACTGGGCTCAGCCTGAGCGTCACAATGTGTTTTTGTGACCAATGTGGCCCGCGAGCATGGGCGGGGCCTCATGGGCCACACTGGTTTCTCGACACTGAACGTTGGACAACATGCCAACCACAAGGTTTCTTGCCATGGGGAAGGAGTTCTGATTTCTGCATCACCTTCAACCCTGGGCAGTGATTGGAGATAAGGTCTAGATTCTGAAACCTGAAAACCGAGGTTGGGAAGAGATGACGACCTAAGGCCATGGCGGCTCGATGTGCTCAGTGTGCGGCCAGCTGTCTGGGAGGGTCCAGGGGGTCCAGGCTCAGGCTGTGTCAGAAAGGGCATTAGTGCCCTGGTCAGCCTATTTATTTGGGGTACAGCCAAGGTCAGTTCAGGTTGATCCTCATTTGGGGTTACTGGGTAGCCCCAGAAGACAATGTTTTTCTTCTGGAGGGCCGGCAGAGTGCTGCATTGTAGTTCTGGATTGCCAAACTGGAGGGCTTGTGGGCCAGTAGTCTGACGACAAAAGTCTGAGAACACAAGCTAGGCTTAGGTTTCTGGGTGAGGCCATGGCAGGCACAATCTACAGATCTGAATCGAGATCTCGAGCATCTGAAGTCAGGGCAAGGAACAGACGATCGCTCAGGTTGGAGTTTCTGTCCCTGATGGCCCCTTCATGAATGGGGGGGGCATCACGATGCCATGGGTGTTTTCCCACTATGGGAGTTGTGAGAAGCTCCAAACTGCAGAGAGTCTTCTGCAGGACACTTGAGACCTGTTGTTTGGCTCCAGGCCAATGATTCTGAGCAGGGTTCTAAGGATGGATGGCTGGGTAGCCCACCTCGCATTCCAATTGTCTCCTAGCAACAAGACAGGTTAGATCTCCTGGATCTGTGGGGAGCTAACCAGGATGCTGAGTTGAAGTGGACACCCCTGGAGATGGGTCCTAACGTGCTTTTGTGTCTATGGAGACCTTGGAATGAAGCGGTGGCACTGGGGCCCTAAAGGGTTCTCCTAAACAGAGGCTTTGACACAGCTCCAACGTGCAAGTTTCCCATGTGTAGATGAGATGTTTTCTGATGGGTGAATCAAGAAACAGCTATATGCTGCTTTTGAAATCCAGGCCTCTGAGGAGAGATGCCTGGAAACCAAAGCAATGGATCTGATTAGTGCCTAGGGGCCTGTTCTTTCCTTTTTACCTCTGGGGACATCTGTCTAGGGGTCTGAGTGCAGGTAGGTGCTCATTTGGGCTCAGATTGCCCCTGTTTTTCCTGGGAAGCCACCACTATTGAGATGGATCAGGGACTTTGGAGGTTTATCCTATTAGAGGGTTGTGGACATTGGAATGGGCACAAACAATTCCCTTCGAGAGGGCAAGTACAGTCCTCTGGTTTGGCTCCAGGGGCCTGAGCCTGTAGGTTGTGTAGGCCAGGGCTGTTTGGACAGTTGTCTGAGAACAAAATCAGCTTAGGTTTGGGGAAGTAGGTATGGCAGGCCCGATCTACAAACCATGAGAAGAACTCTTCAGGATATGAAGAAAGTGCGAGACTGAGTCGCTTGTTCAGGCTTTTGTCTCTGGATTTTGTATCAGCGATGGCCGTGGAATGTCGGGGAGGCCTCAGGTGCCATGAACGAATCTTCCTCTCTGAGGATTTGGCCCGATTCCCAATTGCTTTTCGTCAATCTGTGGGATGGGAGGACTCATTTCAGGTTTGTTACCTCAGGTGTCCCACCAAAAGAGGAATTCCAAAGCAAAGCCGTGGGGAAGACTGAAGGGACAACGCGAACTATGGCAAGCCCAATATGCTATCTCTTCATCCAGCCACTGAGTGGCCTTACTTGAGGACTGGGCTCAGCCTGAGGGTCACAATGTGTGTTTGTGACCAATGTGGCCCGTGAGCATGGACGGGGCCTCATGGGCCACACTGGTTTCAACCACACTGAACGTTGGACAACATGCCAACCACAAGGTTTCTTGCCATGGGGAAGGAGTTCTGATTTCTGCATCACCTTCAACCCTGGGCAGTGATTGGAGATAAGGTCTAGATTCTGAAACCTGAAAACCGAGGTTGGGAAGAGATGACGACCTAAGGCCATGGCGGCTCGATGTGCTCAGTGTGCGGCCAGCTGTCTGGGAGGGTCCAGGGGGTCCAGGCTCAGGCTGTGTCAGAAAGGGCATTAGTGCCCTTGTCAGCCTATTTATTTGGGGTACAGCCAAGGTCAGTTCAGGTTGATCCTCATTTGGGGTTACTGGGTAGCCCCAGAAGACAATGTTTTTCTTCTGGAGGGCCGGCAGAGAGCTGCATTGTAGTTCTGGATTGCCAAACTGGAGGGCTTGTGGGCCAGTAGTCTGACGACAAAAGTCTGAGAACACAAGCTAGGCTTAGGTTTCTGGGTGAGGCCATGGCAGGCACAATCTACAGATCTGAATCGAGATCTCGAGCATCTGAAGTCAGGGCAAGGAACAGACGATCGCTCAGGTTGGAGTTTCTGTCCCTGATGGCCCCTTCATGAATGGGGGGGGGCATCACGATGCCATGGGGGTTTTCCCACTATGGGAGTTGTGAGAAGCTCCAAACTGCAGAGAGTCTTCTGCAGGACACTTGAGACCTGTTGTTTGGCTCCAGGCCAATGATTCTGAGCAGGGTTCTAAGGATGGATGGCTGGGTAGCCCACCTCGCATTCCAATTGTCTCCTAGCAACAAGACAGGTTAGATCTCCTGGATCTGTGGGGAGCTAACCAGGATGCTGAGTTGAAGTGGACACCCCTGGAGATGGGTCCTAACGTGCTTTTGTGTCTATGGAGACCTTGGAATGAAGCGGTGGCACTGGGGCCCTAAAGGGTTCTCCTAAACAGAGGCTTTGACACAGCTCCAACGTGCAAGTTTCCCATGTGTAGATGAGATGTTTTCTGATGGGTGAATCAAGAAACAGCTATATGCTGCTTTTGAAATCCAGGCCTCTGAGGAGAGATGCCTGGAAACCAAAGCAATGGATCTGATTAGTGCCTAGGGGCCTGTTCTTTCCTTTTTACCTCTGGGGACATCTGTCTAGGGGTCTGAGTGCAGGTAGGTGCTCATTTGGGCTCAGATTGCCCCTGTTTTTCCTGGGAAGCCACCACTATTGAGATGGATCAGGGACTTTGGAGGTTTATCCTATTAGAGGGTTGTGGACATTGGAATGGGCACAAACAATTCCCTTCGAGAGGGCAAGTACAGTCCTCTGGTTTGGCTCCAGGGGCCTGAGCCTGTAGGTTGTGTAGGCCAGGGCTGTTTGGACAGTTGTCTGAGAACAAAATCAGCTTAGGTTTGGGGAAGTAGGTATGGCAGGCCCGATCTACAAACCATGAGAAGAACTCTTCAGGATATGAAGAAAGTGCGAGACTGAGTCGCTTGTTCAGGCTTTTGTCTCTGGATTTTGTATCAGCGATGGCCGTGGAATGTCGGGGAGGCCTCAGGTGCCATGAACGAATCTTCCTCTCTGAGGATTTGGCCCGATTCCCAATTGCTTTTCGTCAATCTGTGGGATGGGAGGACTCATTTCAGGTTTGTTACCTCAGGTGTCCCACCAAAAGAGGAATTCCAAAGCAAAGCCGTGGGGAAGACTGAAGGGACAACGCGAACTATGGCAAGCCCAATATGCTATCTCTTCATCCAGCCACTGAGTGGCCTTACTTGAGGACTGGGCTCAGCCTGAGGGTCACAATGTGTGTTTGTGACCAATGTGGCCCGTGAGCATGGACGGGGCCTCATGGGCCACACTGGTTTCAACCACACTGAACGTTGGACAACATGCCAACCACAAGGTTTCTTGCCATGGGGAAGGAGTTCTGATTTCTGCATCACCTTCAACCTTGGGCAGTGATTGGAGATAAGGCCAAGGTTCAGAAACCTGGAAACCGAGGTTGGGAAGAAATGACGACCTAAGGCCACGGAGGCTCGATGTGCACAGTGTGCGGCCAGCTGTCTGGGACGGGCCAGGGGGTCCAGGCTCAGGCTGTGTCAGAAATGGCATTAGTGCCCTGGTCAGCCTATATATTTGGGGTACAGCCAAGGTCGGTGCAGGTTGATCCTCATTTGGGGTTTCTGGGTAGCCCCAGAGGACAATGTTTTTCTTCTGGAGGGCCGGCAGAGTGCTGCATTGTAGTTCTGGATTGCCAAACTGGAGGGCTTGTGGGCAAGTAGTCTGACGACAAAAGTCTGATAACACAAGCTAGGCTTAGGTTTCTGGGTGAGGCCATGGCAGGCACAATCTACAGACCTGAATCGAGATCTCGTGCATCTGAAGTCAGGGCGAGGATCAGACGATCGCTCAGGTTGGAGTTTCTGTCCCTGATGGCCCCTTCATGAATGGAGGGGTATCACGAGGCCATGGGTGTTTTCCCACGAGGGGAGTTGTGAGAAGCTCCAAACTGCAGAGAGTCTTCTGCAGGACAATTGAGACCTGTTGTTTGGCTCCAGGCCAATGATTCTGAGCAGGGTTCTAAGGATGGATGGCTGGGTAGCCCACGTCGCATTCCAATTGTCTCCTAGCAACAAGACAGGTTAGATCTCCTGGATCTGTGGGGAGCAACCGAGGACGCTGAGTTGAAATGGACACCCCTGAGAATGGGTCCTAACGTGCTTTTGTGTCTATGGAGACCTTGGAATGAAGCGGTGGCACTGGGGCCCTAAGGGGTTCTCCTAAACAGAGGCTTTGACACAGCTCCAACGTGCAAGTTTCCCATGTGTAGATGAGATGTTTTCTGATGGGTGAGTCAAGAAACAGCTATATGCTGCTTTTGAAATCCAGGCCTCTGAGGAGAGATGCCTGGAAACCAAAGCAATGGATCTGATTAGTGCCTAGGGGCCTGTTCTTTCCTTTTTACCTCTGGGGACATCTGTCTAGGGGTCTGAGTGCAGGTAGGTGCTCATTTGGGCTCAGATTGCCCCTGTTTTTCCTGGGAAGCCACCACTATTGAGATGGATCAGGGACTTTGGAGGTTTATCCTATTAGAGGGTTGTGGACATTGGAATGGGCACAAACAATTCCCTTCGAGAGGGCAAGTACAGTCCTCTGGTTTGGCTCCAGGGGCCTGAGCCTGTAGGTTGTGTAGGCCAGGGCTGTTTGGACAGTTGTCTGAAAACAAACTCAGCTTAGGTTTGGGGAAGTAGGTATGGCAGGCCCGATCTACAAACCATGAGAAGAACTCTTCAGGATATGAAGAAAGTGCGAGACTGAGTCGCTTGTTCAGGCTTTTGTCTCTGGATTTTGTATCAGCGATGGCCGTGGAATGTCGGGGAGGCCTCAGGTGCCATGAACGAATCTTCCTCTCTGAGGATTTGGCCCGATTCCCAATTGCTTTTCGTCAATCTGTGGGATGGGAGGACTCATTTCAGGTTTGTTACCTCAGGTGTCCCACCAAAAGAGGAATTCCAAAGCAAAGCCGTGGGGAAGACTGAAGGGACAACGCGAACTATGGCAAGCCCAATATGCTATCTCTTCATCCAGCCACTGAGTGGCCTTACTTGAGGACTGGGCTCAGCCTGAGGGTCACAATGTGTGTTTGTGACCAATGTGGCCCGTGAGCATGGACGGGGCCTCATGGGCCACACTGGTTTCAACCACACTGAACGTTGGACAACATGCCAACCACAAGGTTTCTTGCCATGGGGAAGGAGTTCTGATTTCTGCATCACCTTCAACCTTGGGCAGTGATTGGAGAAAGGCCAAGGTTCAGAAACCTGGAAACCGAGGTTGGGAAGAAATGACGACCTAAGGCCACGGAGGCTCGATGTGCTCAGTGTGCGGCCAGCTGTCTGGGACGGGCCAGGGGGTCCAGGCTCAGGCTGTGTCAGAAATGGCATTAGTGCCCTGGTCAGCCTATATATTTGGGGTACAGCCAAGGTCGGTGCAGGTTGATCCTCATTTGGGGTTTCTGGGTAGCCCCAGAGGACAATGTTTTTCTTCTGGAGGGCCGGCAGAGTGCTGCATTGTAGTTCTGGATTGCCAAACTGGACGGCTTGTGGGCAAGTAGTCTGACGACAAAAGTCTGATAACACAAGCTAGGCTTAGGTTTCTGGGTGAGGCCATGGCAGGCACAATCTACAGACCTGAATCGAGATCTCGTGCATCTGAAGTCAGGGCGAGGATCAGACGATCGCCCAGGTTGGAGTTTCTGTCCCTGATGGCCCCTTCATGAATGGGGGGGCATCACGAGGCCATGGGTGTTTTCCCACGAGGGGAGTTGTGAGAAGCTCCAAACTGCAGAGAGTCTTCTGCAGGACAATTGAGACCTGTTGTTTGGCTCCAGGCCAATGATTCTGAGCAGGGTTCTAAGGATGGATGGCTGGGTAGCCCACCTCGCATTCCAATTGTCTCCTCGCAACAAGACAGGTTAGATCTCCTGGATCTGTGGGGAGCAACCGAGGACGCTGAGTTGAAATGGACACCCCTGAGAATGGGTCCTAACGTGCTTTTGTGTCTATGGAGACCTTGGAATGAAGCGGTGGCACTGAGGCCCTAAGGGGTTCTCCTAAACAAAGGATTTGACACAGCTCCAACGTGCAAGTTTCCCATGTGTAGATGAGATGTTTTCTGATGGGTGAGTCAAGAAACAGCTATATGCTGCTTTTGAAATCCAGGCCTCTGAGGAGAGATGCCTGGAAACCAAGCAATGGATCTGATTAGTGCCTAGGGGCCTGTTCTTTCCTTTTTACCTCTGGGGACATCTGTCTATGGGCCTTAGTGCAGGGAGGTGCTCAGTTGGGCTCAGATTGCCCCTGTTTTTCCTGGGAAGCCACCACTATTGAGATGGATCAGGGACTTTGGAGGTTTATCCTATTAGATAAACCTTTGGAGGTTTATCCTATTAGGCCATTGGAATGGGCACACACATTTCCCTTCGAGAGTGCAAGTACAGTCCTCAGGTTTGGCTCCAGGGGCCTGAGCCTGTAGGTTGTGCAGGCCAGGGCTGTTTGGACAGTTGTCTGAAAACACAAACTCGGCTCATGTTTCGGGTCATAGGTATGGCAGGACTGATCTACAGACCATGAGGAGAACTCTTCGGGATTTGAAAGAAGGGCGAGTGTGAGGCTCTGCTCAAGTTTTTGTCTCTGGATATCGTGTCACTCATGGTCGTGGAATTTCTGGATGACTTCATGGGAAATGGACGAGTCTTACTCTCTGGTGGTTTGGCCCCGACCAAAGAGTTTGCGGTCATTCTGTGGGCTGGAAGAAGTCCGTTTTTTTTTTTTGTTGTTGTTGTTGTTGTTGTTTTTTTTTTCTTTTTTAACCTCAGGTGTCCCGCCAAATGATGGATTCCAGAGTAGAGCCCTGGGGAGGGGCGACTGGACAATCAGAAATCTGGTTAAAAATTGGGGCCTAGGGACATGTCAAGCCCATTATGACATCTAATGGTCCAGCCACTGAGAGGACTTACTAGAGGACAGGACTCATGCTGAGGGTCACAATGCGTGTGTATGCCCTCGTCACACTCAAGAATGGGCGAGGCCTCAGGGTGAATGCTGGTTTCTCCTACACTGAACGTTGGACAACGTGTCAACCACAAGGGTTCTTGCCATGGGTAAGGAGGAGTTCTGATTTCTGCATCACACTCACCCCTGGGCAGTGATTGCAGATAAGGTCTCGGTTCTGAAGCCTGAAAATTGAGGTAGGGAAGAGATGATGACCTAAGGCCATGGCGGGTTTTATGTGCTCAGAGTGCGGTCAGCTTTCTGGGTGTTGGTCAGGAGGTCCGGGCTCAGGTTGTGTTCGACAGTGCATTAGTGCCCAGTTTAGACTATATAATTTGGGTAAGGTCGAGTGCTGTGTAGGTTTACCCTCATTTAAGGTGCCTGGGCAGCTCATGAGGCAATAATTTTTTTCTAGAGGGCAGGCAGAGTGCTGCATTGTGGGTCCGGAATTGCCAAACTTGAGGGCTTCGGGGCCAGGAGTGTGAGGACGGAAGTCTGAGAAGACAAGCTAGACTTGGGTTTCAGGGCGAGGTCACGGCAGGTACCCCCTGCAGATCTGAACCTATATCTCATGCATCTGAAGTCAGGGCGAGGATCAGACGTTGGCTCAGGTTGGAGTTTCTGAGCATGACGGCCGCTTCATGAAGTGAGTGGAATCTCGAGGCCATTGAGGTTTTCCCACGTTGGGAGTTGTGGGATGCCCCCTTCAAGGATTTCTTCTGCGGGACAATTGAGACCTGTTGGACAGCTCCAGGACATTCCATATGGAATGACTCCAGAGCACCGTTCGCGGATGGATGCCTGGGTAGCCCGCCTCGCATTCCAATTTTCTCCTAGCAACAAGACAGTTTAGATCTGATGGCTCTGCCTGGTCAACCGGGGTGGCTGACTTGAAATGGACTTTCCTGAGGATGGGTCCTAATGTGTTTTTGTGTCCACGAGGTCCTTGGAATGGGGCAGTGGCACCGGGACCCTGAAGTACTCTCCTAAGCTTTGGACATGGCTCCCATGCACAGGTTTCCTTGTGGAGACGAGATGAGTTCTGATGGGTGCCTCAGGAAAACCCCTATGCTCGTATTGGAATCAGGCTTTTGAGGACACATGCCTGTAACCCAAAGCAATGGATCCTATTATGGCCTAGGGTCCTGTCTGGTTCAATCTTCTTCTCTGGGGGACATCCATCTATGGTATGAGTGGAGGTCGATTATCAGCTGGTGTCAGACAGCCCTTGTTTGTTCCGGGCGACCTACACTATTGGGATGGCCTCAGGGACTTTGGAGGTTTCTCCTAATTTGTACGATTTTGGACCATGGAATGGGCAGAATTCCCATGGATTGGTAGGCACAGTCCTAATGTGTGGCTCCAGGGGCCCAGCCTGGAGGGTGTGTGGCCCAAGACGTTGAGGACAGAAGTCTGAAAACACAAACTCAGCTTAGGTTTGGGGACGTAGGTATGGCAGGCCCGATCTACAAACCATGAGAAGAACTCTACAGGATATGAAGAAAGTGCGAGTCTGAGGCGCTTGCTCAGGCTTTTGTCTCTGGATTTTGTATCAGCGATGGCCGTGGAATGTCGGGGAGGCCTCATGGGCCATGGACGAATCTTCCTCTCTGAGGATTTAGCCCGATTCCCAATTGATTTTCGTCAATCTGTGGGATGGGAGGACTCATTTCAGTTTTGTTACCTCAGGTGTCCCACCAAAAGAGGAATTCCAAAGCCAAGCCGTGGGGAAGACTGAAGGGTCAACCCGAACTATGGTTAAAAATTGGGGCCTAGGGGCATGGCAAGCCCAATATTCTATCTCTTCATCCAGCCGCTGAGTGGCCTTACTTGAGGACTGGGCTCAGCCTGAGCGTCACAATGTGTGTTTGTGACCATGTGGCCCGCGAGCATGGGCGGGGCCTCATGGGCCACACTGGTTTCAACGACACTGAACGTTGGACAACATGCCAACCACAAGGTTTCTTGCCATGGGGAAGGAGTTCTGATTTCTGCATCACCTTCAACCCTGGGCAGTGATTGGAGATAAGCTCTAGGTTCTGAAACCTGAAAACCGAGATTGGGAAGAGATGACGACCTAAGGCCATGGCGGCTCGATGTGCTCAGTGTGCGGCCAGCTGTCTGGGAGGGTCCAGGGGGTCCAGGCTCAGGCTGTGTCAGAAAGGGCATTAGTGCCCTGGTCAGCCTATGTATTTGGGGTATAGCCAAGGTCAGTGCAGGTTGATCCTCATTTGGGGTTACTGGGTAGCTCCAGAGGACAATGATTTTCTTCTGGAGTGCCGGCAGAGTGCTGCATTGTAGTTCTGGATTGCCAAACTGGAGGTCTTGTGGGCCAGTAGTCTGACGACAAAAGTCTGAGAACACAAGCTAGGCTTAGGTTTCTGGGTGAGGCCATGGCAGGCACAATCTACAGATCTGAATCGAGATCTCGAGCATCTGAAGTCAGGGCGAGGATCAGACGATCGCTCAGGTTGGAGTTTCTGTCCCTGATGGTCCCTTCATGAATGGGGGGGGGGGCATCACGAGGCCATGGGAGTTTTCCCATGATGGGAGTTGTGAGAAGCTTCAAACTGCAGAGAGTCTTCTGCAGGACAATTGAGACCTGTTGTTTGCCTCCAGGCCAATGATTCTGAGCAGGGTTTTAAGGATGGATGGCTGGGTTGCCCACCTCGCATTACAATTGTCTCCTAACATCAAGACAGGTTAGATCTCCTGGATCTGTGTGGAGCAACCGAGGACGCTGAGTTGAAATGGACACCCCTGGGGATGGGTCCTAATGTGCTTTTGTGTCTAGGAGACCTTGGAATGAAGCGGTGGCACTGGGGCCCTAAAGGGTTCTCCTAAACAGAGGCTTTGACACAGCTCCAACGTGCAAGTTTCCCATGTGTAGATGAGATTTTTTTTGATGGGTGAGTCAAGAAACAGCTATATGCTGCTTTTGAAATCTAGGCCTCTGAGGAGAGATGCCTGGAAACCAAAGCAATGGATCTGATTAGTGCCTAGGGGCCTGTTCTTTCCTTTTTACCTCTGGGGACATCTGTCTATGGGTCTGAGTGCAGGTAGGTGCTCAGTTGGGCTCAGATTGCCCCTGTTTTTCCTGGGAAGCCACCACTATTGAGATGGATCAGGGACTTTGGAGGTTTATCCTATTAGAAGGGTTGTGGCCCTTGGAATGGGCACACACAATTCCCTTGGAGAGGGCAAGTACAGTCCTCAGGTTTGGCTCCAGGGGCCTGAGCCTGTAGGTTGTGTAGGCCAGGGCTGTTTGGACAGTTGTATGAAAACACAAACTCGGCTTATGTTTCGGGTCATAGGTATGGCAGGACTGATCTACAGACCATGAGGAGAACTCTTCGGGATTTGAAAGAAGGGCGAGTATGAGGCTCTGCTCAAGTTTTTTTCTCTGGATATCGTGTCACTCATGGTCGTGGAATTTCTGGGTGACTTCATGGGAAATGGACGAGTCTTACTCTCTGGTGGTTTGGCCCCGTCCAAAGAGTTTGCGGTCATTCTGTGGGCTGGATTAAGTCCGTTTTATATTTTTTTTTTCTTTTTTAACCTCAGGTGTCCCACCAAATGATGGATTCCAGAGTAGAGCCCTGAGGAGGGGCGACTGGAGAATCCGAAATCTGGTTAAAAATTGGGGCCTAAGGACATGTCAAGCCCATTATGACATCTAATGGTCCAGCCACTGAGAGGACTTACTAGAGGACAGGACTCATGCTGAGGGTCACAATGCGTGTGTATGCCCTCGTCGCACTCAAGAATGGGCGGGGCCTCAGGGTGAATGCTGGTTTCTCCTACACTGAACGTTGGACAACGTGCCAACCACAAGGGTTCTTGCCATGGGTAAGGAGGAGTTCTGACTTCTGCATCACACTCACCCCTGGGCAGTGATTGGAGATAAGGTCTCGGTTCTGAAGCCTGAAAACTGAGGTAGGGAAGAGATGATGACCTAAGGCCATGGCGGGTTTTATGTGCTCAGTGTGCGGTCAGCTTTCTGGGTGTTGGTCAGGAGGTCCGGGCTCAGGTTGTGTTCGACAGTGCATTAGTGCTCAGGTTAGACTATATAATTTGGGTAAAGTCGAGTGCTCTGTAGGTTTAACCTCATTTAAGGTGCCTGGGCAGCTCATGAGGCAATAATTTTTTTTTCTAGAGGGCTGGCAGAGTGCTGCATTGTGGGTCCGGTATTGCCAAACTTGAGGGCTTCAGAGCCAGGAGTGTGAGGACGGAAGTCTGAGAAGACAAGCTAGACTTGGTTTTCAGGGCGAGGGCACGGCAGGTACCCCCTGCAGATCTGAACCAATATCTCATGCATCTGAAGTCAAGGCGAGGATCAGACGTTGGCTCAGGTTGGAGTTTCTGAGCATGACGGCCGCTTCATGAAGTGAGTGGAATCTCGAGGCCATTGAGGTTTTCCCACGTTGGGAGTTGTGGGATGCCCCCTTCAAGGATTCCTTCTGCGGGACAATTGAGACCTGTTGGACAGCTCCAGGACATCCCATATGGAATGACTCCAGAGCACCGTTCTCGGATGGATGCCTGGGAAGCCCGCCTCGCATTCCAATTGTCTCCTAGCAACAAGACAGTTTAGATCTGATGGCTCTGCCGGAGTAACCGGGGTGGCTGAGTTGAAATGGACTTTCCTGAGTATGGGTCCCAATGTGTTTTTGTGTCCATGAGGCCTTGGAATGGGGCGGTGGCACTGGGACCCTGAAGTACTCTCCTAAGCTTTGGACATGGCTCCCATGCACAGGTTTTCTTGTGGAGACGAGATGAGTTCTGATGGGTGCCTCAGGAAAACCCCTATGCTCGTATTGGAATCAGGCTTTTGAGGACACATGCCTGTAACCCAAAGCAATGGATCCTATTATGGCCTAGGGTCCTGTCTGGTTCAATCTTCTTCTCTGGGGACATCCATCTATGGTATGAGTGGAGGTCGATTATCAGCTGGTGTCAGACAGCCCTTGTTTGTTCCGGGCTACCTACACTATTGGGATGGCCTCAGGGACTTTGGAGGTTTCTCCTAATTTGTACGATTTTGGACCATGGAATGGGCAGAATTCCCATGGATTGGTAGGCACAGTCCTAATGTTTGGCTCCAGGGGCCCAGCCTGGAGGGTGTGTGGCCCAAGACTTTGAGGACAGAAGTCTGAAAACACAAACTCAGCTTAGGTTTAAGGACGTAGGTATGGCAGGCCCGATCTACAAACCATGAGAACTCTTCAGGATATGAAGAAAGTGCGAGTCTGAGGCGCTTGCTCAGGCTTTTGTCTCTGGATTTTGTATCAGCGATGGCCCTGGAATGTCGGGAGGCCTCATGGGCCATGGACGAATCTTCCTCTCTGAGGATTTGGCCTGATTCCCAATTGCTTTTCGTCAGTCTGTGGGATGGGAGGACTCATTTCAGGTTTGTTACTTCAGGTGTCCCACCAAAAGAGTAATTCCAAAGCCAAGCCGTGGGGAAGACTGAAGGGACAACCCAAAATATGGTTCAAAATTGGGCCCTAGGGGCATGGCAAGCCCAATATTCTATCTCTTCATCCAGACACTGAGTGGCCTTACTTGAGGACTGGGCTCAGCCTGAGCGTCACAATGTGTGTTTGTGACCATGTGGCCCCCGAACATGGGCGGCGCCTCATGGGCCACACTGGTTTCAACTACACTGAACGTTGGACAACATGCCAACCACAGGGTTTCTTGCCATGGGGAAGGAGTTCTGATTTCTGCATCACCTTCAACCCCGGGCAGTGATTGGAGATAAGGTCTAGGTTCTGAAACCTGAAAACCGAGGTTGGGAAGAGATGAGGACCTAAGGCCATGGCGGCTCGATGTGCTCAGTGTGCGGCCAGCTGTCTGGGAGGGTCCAGGGGGTCCAGGCTCAGGCTGTGTCAGAAAGGGCATTAGTGCCCTGGTCAGCCTATGTATTTGATGTACAGCCAAGGTCGGTGCAGGTTGATCCTCATTTGGGGTTACTGGGTAGCCCCAGAGGACAATGTTTTTCTTCTGGAGGGCCGGCAGAGTGCTGCATTGTAGTTCTGGATTGCCAAACTGGAGGGCTTGTGGGCCAGTAGTCTGACGACAAAAGTCTGATAACACAAGCTAGGCTTAGGTTTCTGGGTGAGGCCATGGCAGGCACAATCTACAGACCTGAATCGAGATCTCGTGCATCTGAAGTCAGGGCGAGGATCAGAGGATCGCTCAGGTTGTAGTTTCTGTCCCTGATGGCCCCTTCATGAATGAGGGGGCATCACGACGCCATGGGTGTTTTCCCACGATGGGAGTTGTGTGTGAGAAGCTCCAAACTGCAGGGAGTCTTCTGCAGGAAAATTGAGACCTGTTGTTTGGCTCCAGGCCAATGATTCTGAGCAGGGTTCTAAGGATGGATGGCTGGGTATCCCACCTCGCATTCCAATAGTCTCCTAGCAACAAGACAGGTTAGATCTCCTGGATCTCAGCAGGACGCTGAGTTGAAATGGACACCCCTGGGGATGGGTCCTAACGTGCTTTTGTGTCTATGGAGACCTTGGAATGAAGCGGTGGTTCTGGGCTCCTGAAGGGTTCTCCTAAACAGAGGCTTTGACACAGCTCCAACGTGCAAGTTTTCCATGTGTAGATGAGATGTTTTCTGATGGGTGAGTCAAGAAACAGATATATGCTGCTTTTGGAATCCAGGCCTCTGAGGAGAGATGCCTGGAAACCAAAGCAATGGATCTGATTAGTGCCTAGGGGCCTGTTCTTTCCTTTTTACCTCTGGGGACATCTGTCTATGGGTCTGAGTGCAGGTAGGTGCTCAGTTGGGCTCAGATTGCCCCTGTTTTTCCTGGGAAGCCACCACTATTGAGATGGATCAGGGACTTTGGAGGTTTATCCTATTAGAAGGGTTGTGGCCATTGGAATGGGCACACACAATTCCCTTGGAGAGGGCAAGTACAGTCCTCAGGTTTGGCTCCAGGGGCCTGAGCCTGTAGGTTGTGTAGGCCAGGGCTGTTTGGACAGTTGTCTGAAAACACAAACTCGGCTTATGTTTCGGGTCATAGGTATGGCAGGACTGATCTACAGACCATGAGGAGAACTCTTCGGGATTTGAAAGAAGGGGGAGTGTGAGGCTCCTGCTGAAGTCTTTGTCTCTGGATATCGTGTCACTCATGGTCGTGCAATTTCTGGGTTACTTCATGGGAAATGGACGAGTCTTACTCTCTGGTGGTTTGGCACCGTCCTAAGAGATAGGGGTCATTCTGTGGGCTGGAAGAAGACCGTTTTTTTTTTGTTGTTGTTGTTGTTGTTTTCTTTTTTAAACTCCCAAGTCCCACCAAATGATGGATTCCAGAGTAGAGCCCTGGGGAGGGGCGACTGGACAATCAGAAATCTGGTTAAAAATTGGGGCCTAGGGACATGTCAAGCCCATTATGACATCTAATGGTCATCCACTGAGAGGACTTACTAGAGGACAGGACTCATGCTGAGGGTCACAATGCGTGTGTATGCCCTCGTCGCACTCAAGAATGGGCGGGGCCTCAGGGTGAATGCTGGTTTCTCCTACACTGAACGTTGGACAACATGCCAACCACAAGGGTTCTTGCCATGGGTAATAGGAGTTCTGATTTCTGCATCACACTCACCCCTGGGAAGTGATTGGAGATAAGGTCTCGGTTCTGAAGCCTGAAAACTGAGGTAGGGAAGACATGATGACCTAAGGCCATGGCGGGTTTTATGTGCTCAGTGTGCTGTCAGCTTTCTGGGTGTTGGTCAGGAGGTCCGGGATCAGGTTGTGTTCGACAGTGCATTAGTGCCCAGGTTAGACTATATAATTTGGGTATAGTCGAGTGCTGTGTAGGTTTACCCTCATTTAAGGTGCCTGGGCAGCTCATGAGGCAATAATTTTTATTCTAGAGAGCAGGCAGAGTGCTGCATTGTGGGTCCGGAATTGCCAAACTTGAGGGCTTTGGGGCCAGGAGTGTGAGGACGGAAGTCTGAGAAGACAAGCTAGACTTGGGTTTCAGGGCGAGGGCACGGCAGGTACCCCCTGCAAATCGGAACCAATATCTCATCCATCTGAAGTCAGGGAGAAGATCAGACGTTGGCTCAGGTTGGAGTTTCTGAGCATTACGGCCGCTTCATGAAGGGAGCGGAATCTCGAGGCCATTGAGGTTTTCTCACGTTGGGAGTTGTGGGATGCCCCCTTCAAGGATTCCTTCTGCGGGACAATTGAGAACTGTTGGACAGCTCCAGGACATCCCATATGGAATGACTCCAGAGCACCGTTTGCGGATGGATGCCTGGGAAGCCCGCGTCGCATTCCAATTGTCTCCTAGCAACAAGACTGTTTAGATCTGATGGCTCTGCGGGAGCAACCGGTGTGGCTGAGTTGAAATGGACTTTCCTGAGAATGGGTCCTAATGTGTTTTTGTGTCCATGAGGGCCTTGGAATGGGGCGGTGGCACCGGGACCCTGAAGTACTCTCCTAAGCTTTGGACATGGCTCCCATGCACAGGTTTCCTTGTGGAGACGAGATGAGTTCTGATGGGTGCCTCAGGAAAACCCCTATGCTCGTATTGGAATCAGGCTTTTGAGGACACATGCCTGTAACCCAAAGCAATGGATCCTATTATGGCCTAGGGTCCTGTCTGGTTCAATCTTCTTCTCTGGGGACATCCATCTATGGTATGAGTGGAGGTCGATTATCAGCTGGTGTCCGACAGCCCTTGTTTGTTCCGGGCGAACCACACTATTGGGATGGCCTCAGGGACTTTGGAGGTTGCTCCTAATTTGTACGATTCTGGACCATGGAATGGGCAGAATTCCCATGGATTGGTAGGCACAGTCCTAATGTGTGGAACAGGGGCCCAGCCTGGAGGGTGTGTGGCCCAAGACTTTGAGGACAGAAGTCGAAAACACAAACTCAGCTTATGTTTGGGGACGTAGGTATGGCAGGCCCGATCGACAAACCATGAGAAGAACTCTTCAGGATATGAAGAAAGTGCGAGTCTGAGGCGCTTGCTCAGGCTTTTGTCTCTGGATTTTGTATCAGCGATGGCCGTGGAATGTCGGGGAGGCCTCATGGGCCATGGACGAATCTTCCTCTCTGAGGATTTGGCCCGATTCCCAATTGCTTTTCGTCAATCTGTGGGATGGGAGGACTCATTTCAGTTTTGTTACCTCAGGTGTCCCACCAAAAGAGGAATTCCAAAGCCAAGCCGTGGGGAAGACTGAAGGGACAACCCGAACTATGGTAAAAAATTGGGGCCTAGGGGCATGGCAACCCCAATATGCTATCTTTTCATCCAGCCATTGAGTGACCTTACTTGAGGACTGGGCTCAGCCTGAGCGTCACAATGTGTGTTTGTGACCAATGTGGCCCGCGAGTTGGGCGGGGCCTCATGGGCCACACTGGTTTCAACTACACTGAACCTTGGACAACATGCCAACCACAAGGTTTTTTGCCATGGGGGGAAGGGGTTCTGATTTCTGCATCACCTTCAACCCTGGGCAGTGATTGGAGATAAGGTCTAGGTTCTGAAACCTGAAAACCGATGTTGGGAAGAGATGACGACCTAAGGCCATGGCGGCTCCATGTGCTCAGTGTGCGGTCAGCTGTCTGGGAGTGTCCACGGGTTCCAGGCTCAGGCTGTGTCAGAAAGTGCATTAGTGCCCTGGTCAGCCTAAATATTTGGGGTACAGCCAAGGTTGGTGCAGGTTGATCCTCATTTGGGGTTACTGGGTAGCCCCAGAGGACAATGTTTTTCTTCTGGAGGGCCGGCAGAGTGCTGCATTGTAGTTCTGGATTGCCAAACTGGAGGGCTTGTGGGCCAGTAGTCTGACGACAAAAGTCTGAGAACACAAGCTAGGCTTAGGTTTCTGGGTGAGGCCATGGCAGGCACAATCTACAGACCTGAATCGAGATCTCGTGCATCTGAAGTCAGGGCGAGGATCAGAGGATCGCTCAGGTTGGAGTTTCTGTCCCTGATGGCCCCTTCATGATTGGGGGAGGCATCACGAGGCCATGGGTGTTTTCCCACGAGGGGAGTTGTGAGAAGGTCCAAACTGCAGAGAGTTTTCTGCAGGACAATTGAGACCTGTTGTTTGGCTCCAGGCCAATGATTCTGAGCAGGGTTCTAAGGATGGATGGCTGGGTATCCCACCTCGCATTCCAATTGTCTCCTAGCAACAAGACAGGTTAGATCCCCTGGATCTGTGGGGAGCAACCGAGGACGCTGAGTTGAAATGGACACCCCTGGGGATGGATCCTAACGTGCTTTTTTGTTTATGGAGACTTTAGAATGAAGCGGTGGCACTGGGGCCCTAAAGGGTTCTCCTAAACAGAGGCTTGGACACAGCTCCAACGTGCAAGTTTCCCATGTGTAGATGAGATGTTTTCTGATGGGTGAGTCAAGAAACAGTTATATGCTGCTTTTGAAATCCAGGAATCTGAGGAGAGATGCCTGGAAACCAATGCAATGGATCTGATTAGTGCCTAGGGGCCTGTTCTTTCCTTTTTACCTCTGGGGACATCTGTCTATGGGTCTGAGTGCAGGTAGGTGCTCAGTTGGGCTCAGATTGCCCCTGTTTTTCCTGGGAAGCCACCACTATTGAGATGGATCAGGGACTTTGGAGGTTTATCCTATTAGAAGGGCTGTGGCCATTGGAATGGGCACACACAATTCCCTTGGAGAGGGCAAGTACAGTCCTTAGGTTTGGCTCCAGGGGCCTGAGCCTGTAGGTTATGTAGGCCAGGGCTGTTTGGACAGTTGTCTGAAAACACAAACTCGGCTTATGTTTCGGGTCATAGGTATGGCATGACTGATCTACAGACCATGAGGAGAACCCTTCGGGATTTGAAAGAAGGGCGAGTGTGAGGCTCCTGCTTAAGTTTTTGTCTGTGGATATCGTGTCACTCATGGTCGTGGAATTTTTGGGTGACTTCATGGGAAATGGACGAGTCTTACTCTCTGGTGGTTTGGCCCCGTCCAAAGAGTTTGGGTTCATTCTGTGGGCTGGAAGAAGTCCGTTTTTGTTGTTGTTGTTGTTGTTTTCTTTTTAACCTCAGGTGTCCCACCAAATGAGGGATTCCAGAGTAGAGCCCTGGGGAGGGGCGACTGGACAATAAGAAATCTGGTTAAAAATTGGGGCCTAGGGACATGTCAAGCCCATTATGACATCTAATGGTCCAGCCACTGAGAGGACTTACTAGAGGACAGGACTTATGCTGAGGGTCACAATGCGTGTGTATGCCCTCATAACACTCAAGAATGGGTGGGGCCTCAGGGTGAATGCTGGTTTCTCCTACACTGAACGTTGGACAACGTGCCAACCACAAGGGTTCTTGCCATGGGTAAGGAGGAGTTCTGACTTCTGCATCACACTCACCCCTGGGCAGTGATTGGAGATAAGGTCTCGGTTCTGAAGCCTGAAAACTGAGGTAGGGAAGAGATGATGACCTAAAGCCATGGCGGGTTTTATGTGCTCAGTGTGCGGTCAGCTTTCTGGGTGTTGGTCAGGAGGTCCGGGCTCAGGTTGTGTTCGACAGTGCATTAGTGCCCAGGTTAGACTATATAATTTGGGTAAAGTCGAGTGCTCTGTAGGTTTAACCTCATTTAAGGTGCCTGGGCAGCTCATGAGGCAATAATTTTTTTTTCTAGAGGGCTGGCAGAGTGCTGCATTGTGGGTCCGGTATTGCCAAACTTGAGGGCTTCAGAGCCAGGAGTGTGAGGACGGAAGTCTGAGAAGACAAGCTAGACTTGGTTTTCAGGGCGAGGGCACGGCAGGTACCCCCTGCAGATCTGAACCAATATCTCATGCATCTGAAGTCAAGGCGAGGATCAGACGTTGGCTCAGGTTGGAGTTTCTGAGCATGACGGCCGCTTCATGAAGTGAGTGGAATCTCGAGGCCATTGAGGTTTTCCCACGTTGGGAGTTGTGGGATGCCCCCTTCAAGGATTCCTTCTGCGGGACAATTGAGACCTGTTGGACAGCTCCAGGACATCCCATATGGAATGACTCCAGAGCACCGTTCTCGGATGGATGCCTGGGAAGCCCGCCTCGCATTCCAATTGTCTCCTAGCAACAAGACAGTTTAGATCTGATGGCTCTGCCGGAGTAACCGGGGTGGCTGAGTTGAAATGGACTTTCCTGAGTATGGGTCCCAATGTGTTTTTGTGTCCATGAGGCCTTGGAATGGGGCGGTGGCACTGGGACCCTGAAGTACTCTCCTAAGCTTTGGACATGGCTCCCATGCACAGGTTTTCTTGTGGAGACGAGATGAGTTCTGATGGGTGCCTCAGGAAAACCCCTATGCTCGTATTGGAATCAGGCTTTTGAGGACACATGCCTGTAACCCAAAGCAATGGATCCTATTATGGCCTAGGGTCCTGTCTGGTTCAATCTTCTTCTCTGGGGACATCCATCTATGGTATGAGTGGAGGTCGATTATCAGCTGGTGTCAGACAGCCCTTGTTTGTTCCGGGCTACCTACACTATTGGGATGGCCTCAGGGACTTTGGAGGTTTCTCCTAATTTGTACGATTTTGGACCATGGAATGGGCAGAATTCCCATGGATTGGTAGGCACAGTCCTAATGTTTGGCTCCAGGGGCCCAGCCTGGAGGGTGTGTGGCCCAAGACTTTGAGGACAGAAGTCTGAAAACACAAACTCAGCTTAGGTTTAAGGACGTAGGTATGGCAGGCCCGATCTACAAACCATGAGAACTCTTCAGGATATGAAGAAAGTGCGAGTCTGAGGCGCTTGCTCAGGCTTTTGTCTCTGGATTTTGTATCAGCGATGGCCCTGGAATGTCGGGAGGCCTCATGGGCCATGGACGAATCTTCCTCTCTGAGGATTTGGCCTGATTCCCAATTGCTTTTCGTCAGTCTGTGGGATGGGAGGACTCATTTCAGGTTTGTTACTTCAGGTGTCCCACCAAAAGAGTAATTCCAAAGCCAAGCCGTGGGGAAGACTGAAGGGACAACCCAAAATATGGTTCAAAATTGGGCCCTAGGGGCATGGCAAGCCCAATATTCTATCTCTTCATCCAGACACTGAGTGGCCTTACTTGAGGACTGGGCTCAGCCTGAGCGTCACAATGTGTGTTTGTGACCATGTGGCCCCCGAACATGGGCGGCGCCTCATGGGCCACACTGGTTTCAACTACACTGAACGTTGGACAACATGCCAACCACAGGGTTTCTTGCCATGGGGAAGGAGTTCTGATTTCTGCATCACCTTCAACCCCGGGCAGTGATTGGAGATAAGGTCTAGGTTCTGAAACCTGAAAACCGAGGTTGGGAAGAGATGAGGACCTAAGGCCATGGCGGCTCGATGTGCTCAGTGTGCGGCCAGCTGTCTGGGAGGGTCCAGGGGGTCCAGGCTCAGGCTGTGTCAGAAAGGGCATTAGTGCCCTGGTCAGCCTATGTATTTGATGTACAGCCAAGGTCGGTGCAGGTTGATCCTCATTTGGGGTTACTGGGTAGCCCCAGAGGACAATGTTTTTCTTCTGGAGGGCCGGCAGAGTGCTGCATTGTAGTTCTGGATTGCCAAACTGGAGGGCTTGTGGGCCAGTAGTCTGACGACAAAAGTCTGATAACACAAGCTAGGCTTAGGTTTCTGGGTGAGGCCATGGCAGGCACAATCTACAGACCTGAATCGAGATCTCGTGCATCTGAAGTCAGGGCGAGGATCAGAGGATCGCTCAGGTTGTAGTTTCTGTCCCTGATGGCCCCTTCATGAATGAGGGGGCATCACGACGCCATGGGTGTTTTCCCACGATGGGAGTTGTGTGTGAGAAGCTCCAAACTGCAGGGAGTCTTCTGCAGGAAAATTGAGACCTGTTGTTTGGCTCCAGGCCAATGATTCTGAGCAGGGTTCTAAGGATGGATGGCTGGGTATCCCACCTCGCATTCCAATAGTCTCCTAGCAACAAGACAGGTTAGATCTCCTGGATCTCAGCAGGACGCTGAGTTGAAATGGACACCCCTGGGGATGGGTCCTAACGTGCTTTTGTGTCTATGGAGACCTTGGAATGAAGCGGTGGTTCTGGGCTCCTGAAGGGTTCTCCTAAACAGAGGCTTTGACACAGCTCCAACGTGCAAGTTTTCCATGTGTAGATGAGATGTTTTCTGATGGGTGAGTCAAGAAACAGATATATGCTGCTTTTGGAATCCAGGCCTCTGAGGAGAGATGCCTGGAAACCAAAGCAATGGATCTGATTAGTGCCTAGGGGCCTGTTCTTTCCTTTTTACCTCTGGGGACATCTGTCTATGGGTCTGAGTGCAGGTAGGTGCTCAGTTGGGCTCAGATTGCCCCTGTTTTTCCTGGGAAGCCACCACTATTGAGATGGATCAGGGACTTTGGAGGTTTATCCTATTAGAAGGGTTGTGGCCATTGGAATGGGCACACACAATTCCCTTGGAGAGGGCAAGTACAGTCCTCAGGTTTGGCTCCAGGGGCCTGAGCCTGTAGGTTGTGTAGGCCAGGGCTGTTTGGACAGTTGTCTGAAAACACAAACTCGGCTTATGTTTCGGGTCATAGGTATGGCAGGACTGATCTACAGACAATGAGGAGAACTCTTCGGGATTTGAAAGAAGGGGGAGTGTGAGGCTCCTGCTGAAGTCTTTGTCTCTGGATATCGTGTCACTCATGGTCGTGCAATTTCTGGGTTACTTCATGGGAAATGGACGAGTCTTACTCTCTGGTGGTTTGGCACCGTCCTAAGAGATAGGGGTCATTCTGTGGGCTGGAAGAAGACCGGTTTTTTTTTTGTTGTTGTTGTTGTTGTTTTCTTTTTTAAACTCCCAAGTCCCACCAAATGATGGATTCCAGAGTAGAGCCCTGGGGAGGGGCGACTGGACAATCAGAAATCTGGTTAAAAATTGGGGCCTAGGGACATGTCAAGCCCATTATGACATCTAATGGTCATCCACTGAGAGGACTTACTAGAGGACAGGACTCATGCTGAGGGTCACAATGCGTGTGTATGCCCTCGTCGCACTCAAGAATGGGCGGGGCCTCAGGGTGAATGCTGGTTTCTCCTACACTGAACGTTGGACAACATGCCAACCACAAGGGTTCTTGCCATGGGTAATAGGAGTTCTGATTTCTGCATCACACTCACCCCTGGGAAGTGATTGGAGATAAGGTCTCGGTTCTGAAGCCTGAAAACTGAGGTAGGGAAGACATGATGACCTAAGGCCATGGCGGGTTTTATGTGCTCAGTGTGCTGTCAGCTTTCTGGGTGTTGGTCAGGAGGTCCGGGATCAGGTTGTGTTCGACAGTGCATTAGTGCCCAGGTTAGACTATATAATTTGGGTATAGTCGAGTGCTGTGTAGGTTTACCCTCATTTAAGGTGCCTGGGCAGCTCATGAGGCAATAATTTTTATTCTAGAGAGCAGGCAGAGTGCTGCATTGTGGGTCCGGAATTGCCAAACTTGAGGGCTTTGGGGCCAGGAGTGTGAGGACGGAAGTCTGAGAAGACAAGCTAGACTTGGGTTTCAGGGCGAGGGCACGGCAGGTACCCCCTGCAAATCGGAACCAATATCTCATCCATCTGAAGTCAGGGAGAAGATCAGACGTTGGCTCAGGTTGGAGTTTCTGAGCATTACGGCCGCTTCATGAAGGGAGCGGAATCTCGAGGCCATTGAGGTTTTCTCACGTTGGGAGTTGTGGGATGCCCCCTTCAAGGATTCCTTCTGCGGGACAATTGAGAACTGTTGGACAGCTCCAGGACATCACATATGGAATGACTCCAGAGCACCGTTTGCGGATGGATGCCTGGGAAGCCCGCGTCGCATTCCAATTGTCTCCTAGCAACAAGACTGTTTAGATCTGATGGCTCTGCGGGAGCAACCGGTGTGGCTGAGTTGAAATGGACTTTCCTGAGAATGGGTCCTAATGTGTTTTTGTGTCCATGAGGGCCTTGGAATGGGGCGGTGGCACCGGGACCCTGAAGTACTCTCCTAAGCTTTGGACATGGCTCCCATGCACAGGTTTCCTTGTGGAGACGAGATGAGTTCTGATGGGTGCCTCAGGAAAACCCCTATGCTCGTATTGGAATCAGGCTTTTGAGGACACATGCCTGTAACCCAAAGCAATGGATCCTATTATGGCCTAGGGTCCTGTCTGGTTCAATCTTCTTCTCTGGGGACATCCATCTATGGTATGAGTGGAGGTCGATTATCAGCTGGTGTCCGACAGCCCTTGTTTGTTCCGGGCGAACCACACTATTGGGATGGCCTCAGGGACTTTGGAGGTTGCTCCTAATTTGTACGATTCTGGACCATGGAATGGGCAGAATTCCCATGGATTGGTAGGCACAGTCCTAATGTGTGGAACAGGGGCCCAGCCTGGAGGGTGTGTGGCCCAAGACTTTGAGGACAGAAGTCGAAAACACAAACTCAGCTTATGTTTGGGGACGTAGGTATGGCAGGCCCGATCGACAAACCATGAGAAGAACTCTTCAGGATATGAAGAAAGTGCGAGTCTGAGGCGCTTGCTCAGGCTTTTGTCTCTGGATTTTGTATCAGCGATGGCCGTGGAATGTCGGGGAGGCCTCATGGGCCATGGACGAATCTTCCTCTCTGAGGATTTGGCCCGATTCCCAATTGCTTTTCGTCAATCTGTGGGATGGGAGGACTCATTTCAGTTTTGTTACCTCAGGTGTCCCACCAAAAGAGGAATTCCAAAGCCAAGCCGTGGGGAAGACTGAAGGGACAACCCGAACTATGGTAAAAAATTGGGGCCTAGGGGCATGGCAACCCCAATATGCTATCTTTTCATCCAGCCATTGAGTGACCTTACTTGAGGACTGGGCTCAGCCTGAGCGTCACAATGTGTGTTTGTGACCAATGTGGCCCGCGAGTTGGGCGGGGCCTCATGGGCCACACTGGTTTCAACTACACTGAACCTTGGACAACATGCCAACCACAAGGTTTTTTGCCATGGGGGGAAGAGGTTCTGATTTCTGCATCACCTTCAACCCTGGGCAGTGATTGGAGATAAGGTCTAGGTTCTGAAACCTGAAAACCGATGTTGGGAAGAGATGACGACCTAAGGCCATGGCGGCTCCATGTGCTCAGTGTGCGGTCAGCTGTCTGGGAGTGTCCACGGGTTCCAGGCTCAGGCTGTGTCAGAAAGTGCATTAGTGCCCTGGTCAGCCTAAATATTTGGGGTACAGCCAAGGTTGGTGCAGGTTGATCCTCATTTGGGGTTACTGGGTAGCCCCAGAGGACAATGTTTTTCTTCTGGAGGGCCGGCAGAGTGCTGCATTGTAGTTCTGGATTGCCAAACTGGAGGGCTTGTGGGCCAGTAGTCTGACGACAAAAGTCTGAGAACACAAGCTAGGCTTAGGTTTCTGGGTGAGGCCATGGCAGGCACAATCTACAGACCTGAATCGAGATCTCGTGCATCTGAAGTCAGGGCGAGGATCAGAGGATCGCTCAGGTTGGAGTTTCTGTCCCTGATGGCCCCTTCATGATTGGGGGAGGCATCACGAGGCCATGGGTGTTTTCCCACGAGGGGAGTTGTGAGAAGGTCCAAACTGCAGAGAGTTTTCTGCAGGACAATTGAGACCTGTTGTTTGGCTCCAGGCCAATGATTCTGAGCAGGGTTCTAAGGATGGATGGCTGGGTATCCCACCTCGCATTCCAATTGTCTCCTAGCAACAAGACAGGTTAGATCCCCTGGATCTGTGGGGAGCAACCGAGGACGCTGAGTTGAAATGGACACCCCTGGGGATGGATCCTAACGTGCTTTTTTGTTTATGGAGACTTTAGAATGAAGCGGTGGCACTGGGGCCCTAAAGGGTTCTCCTAAACAGAGGCTTGGACACAGCTCCAACGTGCAAGTTTCCCATGTGTAGATGAGATGTTTTCTGATGGGTGAGTCAAGAAACAGTTATATGCTGCTTTTGAAATCCAGGAATCTGAGGAGAGATGCCTGGAAACCAAAGCAATGGATCTGATTAGTGCCTAGGGGCCTGTTCTTTCCTTTTTACCTCTGGGGACATCTGTCTATGGGTCTGAGTGCAGGTAGGTGCTCAGTTGGGCTCAGATTGCCCCTGTTTTTCCTGGGAAGCCACCACTATTGAGATGGATCAGGGACTTTGGAGGTTTATCCTATTAGAAGGGCTGTGGCCATTGGAATGGGCACACACAATTCCCTTGGAGAGGGCAAGTACAGTCCTTAGGTTTGGCTCCAGGGGCCTGAGCCTGTAGGTTATGTAGGCCAGGGCTGTTTGGACAGTTGTCTGAAAACACAAACTCGGCTTATGTTTCGGGTCATAGGTATGGCATGACTGATCTACAGACCATGAGGAGAACCCTTCGGGATTTGAAAGAAGGGCGAGTGTGAGGCTCCTGCTTAAGTTTTTGTCTGTGGATATCGTGTCACTCATGGTCGTGGAATTTTTGGGTGACTTCATGGGAAATGGACGAGTCTTACTCTCTGGTGGTTTGGCCCCGTCCAAAGAGTTTGGGTTCATTCTGTGGGCTGGAAGAAGTCCGTTTTTGTTGTTGTTGTTGTTGTTTTCTTTTTAACCTCAGGTGTCCCACCAAATGAGGGATTCCAGAGTAGAGCCCTGGGGAGGGGCGACTGGACAATAAGAAATCTGGTTAAAAATTGGGGCCTAGGGACATGTCAAGCCCATTATGACATCTAATGGTCCAGCCACTGAGAGGACTTACTAGAGGACAGGACTTATGCTGAGGGTCACAATGCGTGTGTATGCCCTCATAACACTCAAGAATGGGTGGGGCCTCAGGGTGAATGCTGGTTTCTCCTAAACTGAACGTTGAACTACGTGCCAACCACAAGGGTTCTTGCCATGGGTAAAGAGGAGTTCTGATTTCTGCATCACACTCACCCCTGGGCAGTGATTGCAGATAAGGTCTCGTTCTGAAGCCTGAAAACTGAGGTAGGGAAGAGATGATGACCTAAGGCCATGGCGGGTTTTATGTGCTCAGTGTGCGGTCAGCTTTCTGGGTGTTGGTCAGGAGGTCCGGGCTCAGGTTGTGTTCGACAGTGCATTAGTGCCCAGGTTAGACTATATAATTTGGGTAAAGTCGAGTGCTGTGTAGGTTTACCCTCATTTAAGGTGCCTGGGCAGCTCATGAGGCAATAATTTTTTTTTTCTAGAGGGCAGGCAGAGTGCTGCATTGTGGGTCCGGAATAGCCAAACTTGAGGGCTTCGGGGCCAGGAGTGTGAGGACGGAAGTCTGAGAAGACAAGCTAGACTTGGGTTTCGGGGGGGCATGGCTGTTACCCCCTGCATATCTGACCAATATCTCATCCATGTGAAGTCATGGCGAGGATGAGACGTTGGCTCAGGTTGGAGTTTCTGAGCATGACGGCCGCTTCATGAAGGGAGCAGAATCTCGAGGCCATTGAGGTTTTCCCACGTTGGGAGTTGTGGGATGCCCCCTTCAAGGATTTCTTCTGCGGGACAATTGAGACCTGTTGGACAGCTCCAGGACATTCCATATGGAATGACTCCAGAGCACCGTTCGCGGATGGATGCCTGGGTAGCCCGCCTCGCATTCCAATTTTCTCCTAGCAACAAGACAGTTTAGATCTGATGGCTCTGCCTGGTCAACCGGGGTGGCTGACTTGAAATGGACTTTCCTGAGGATGGGTCCTAATGTGTTTTTGTGTCCATGAGGGCCTTGGAATGGGGCGGTGGCACCGGGACCCTGAAGTACTCTCCTAAGCTTTGGACATGGCTCCCATGCACAGGTTTCCTTGTGGAGACGAGATGAGTTCTGATGGGTGCCTCAGGAAAACCCCTATGCTCGTATTGGAATCAGGCTTTTGAGGACACATGCCTGTAACCCAAAGCAATGGATCCTATTATGGCCTAGGGTCCTGTCTGGTTCAATCTTCTTCTCTGGGGACATCCATCTATGGTATGAGTGGAGGTCGATTATCAGCTGGCGTTAGACAGCCCTTGTTTGTTCAGGGCGACCAAATATATTGGGATGGCCTCAGGGACTTTGGAGGTTTCTCCTAATTTGTATGATTTTGGACCATGGAATGGGCAGAATTCCCATGGATTGGTAGGCACAGTCCTAATGTGTGGCTCCAGGGGCCCAGCCTGGAGGGTGTGTGGCCCAAGACTTTGAGGACAGAAGTCTGAAAACAAAAACTCAGCTTAGTTTTGGGGACGTAGGTATGGCAGGCCTGATCTACAAACCATGAGAAGAACTCTTCAGGATACGAAGAAAGTGCGAGTCTGAGGTGCTTGCTCAGGCTTTTGTCTCTGGATTTTGTATCAGCGATGGCCGTGGAATGTCGGGGAGGCCTCATGGGCCATGGACGAATCTTCCTCTCTGAGGATTTGGCCCGATTCCCAATTGCTTTTCGTCAATCTGTGGGATGGGAGGACTCATTTCAGTTTTGTTACCTCAGGTGTCCCACCAAAAGAGGAATTCCAAAGCCAAGCCGTGGGGAAGACTGAAGGGACAACCCGAACTATGGTTAAAAATTGGGGCCTAGGGGCATGGCAAGTCCAATATGCTATCTCTTCATCCAGCCACTGAGTGGCCTTACTTGAGGACTGGGCTCAGCCTGAGCATCACAATGTGTGTTTGTGACCAATGTGGCCCGCGAGCATGGGCGGGGCCTCATGGGCCACACTGGTTTCAACTACACTGAACGTTGGACAACATGCCAACCACAAGGTTTCTTGCCATGGGGAAGGAGTTCTGATTTCTGCATCACCTTCAACCCTGGGCAGTGATTGGAGATAATGTCTAGGTTCTGAAACCTGAAAACCGAGGTTGGGAAGAGATGACGACCTAAGGCCATGGTGGCTCGATGGGCTCAGTTTGCGGCCAGCTGTCTGGGAGGGTCCACGGGGTCCAGGCTCAGGCTGTGTCAGAAAGGGCATTAGTGCCCTGCTCAGCCTATGTATTTGGGGTACAGCCAATGTCGGTGCAGGTTGATCCTCATTTGGGGTTACTGGGTAGCCCCAGAGGACAATGTTTTTCTTCTGGAGGGCCGGCAGAGTGCTGCATTGTAGTTCTGGATTGCCAAACTGGAGGGCTTGTGGGCCAGTAGTCTGACGACAAAAGTCTGAGAACACAAGCTAGGCTTAGGTTTCTGGGTGAGGCCATGGCAGGCACAATCTACAGACCTGAATCGAGATTTCGTGCATCTGAAGTCAGGGCGAGGATCAGAGGATCGCTCAGGTTGGAGTTTCTGTCCCTGATGGCCCCTTCATGATTGGGGGAGGCATCACGAGGCCATGGGTGTTTTCCCACGAGGGGAGTTGTGAGAAGGTCCAAACTGCAGAGAGTTTTCTGCAGGACAATTGAGACCTGTTGTTTGGCTCCAGGCCAATGATTCTGAGCAGGGTTCTATGGATGGATGGCTGGGTATCCCACCTCGCATTCCAATTGTCTCCTAGCAACAAGACAGGTTAGATCTCCTGGATCTGTGGGGAGCAACCGAGGACGCTGAGTTGAAATGGACACCCCTGGGGATGGATCCTAACGTGCTTTTTTGTTTATGGAGACTTTAGAATGAAGCGGTGGCACTGGGGCCCTAAAGGGTTCTCCTAAACAGAGGCTTTGACACAGCTCCAACGTGCAAGTTTCCCATGTGTAGATGAGATGTTTTCTGATGGGTGAGTCAAGAAACAGTTATATGCTGCTTTTGAAATCCAGGAATCTGAGGAGAGATGCCTGGAAACCAAAGCAATGGATCTGATTAGTGCCTAGGGGCCTGTTCTTTCCTTTTTACCTCTGGGGACATCTGTCTATGGGTCTGAGTGCAGGTAGGTGCTCAGTTGGGCTCAGATTGCCCCTGTTTTTCCTGGGAAGCCACCACTATTGAGATGGATCAGGGACTTTGGAGGTTTATCCTATTAGAAGGGCTGTGGCCATTGGAATGGGCACACACAATTCCCTTGGAGAGGGCAAGTACAGTCCTTAGGTTTGGCTCCAGGGGCCTGAGCCTGTAGGTTATGTAGGCCAGGGCTGTTTGGACAGTTGTCTGAAAACACAAACTCGGCTTATGTTTCGGGTCATAGGTATGGCATGACTGATCTACAGACCATGAGGAGAACCCTTCGGGATTTGAAAGAAGGGCGAGTGTGAGGCTCCTGCTTAAGTTTTTGTCTGTGGATATCGTGTCACTCATGGTCGTGGAATTTCTGGGTGACTTCATGGGAAATGGACGAGTCTTACTCTCTGGTGGTTTGGCCCCGTCCAAAGAGTTTGGGTTCATTCTGTGGGCTGGAAGAAGTCCGTTTTTGTTGTTGTTGTTGTTTTCTTTTTTAACCTCAGGTGTCCCACCAAATGAGGGATTCCAGAGTAGAGCCCTGGGGAGGGGCGACTGGGCAATAAGAAATCTGGTTAAAAATTGGGGCCTAGGGACATGTCAAGCCCATTATGACATCTAATGGTCCAGCCACTGAGAGGACTTACTAGAGGACAGGACTTATGCTGAGGGTCACAATGCGTGTGTATGCCCTCATAACACTCAAGAATGGGTGGGGCCTCAGGGTGAATGCTGGTTTCTCCTAAACTGAACGTTGAACTACGTGCCAACCACAAGGGTTCTTGCCATGGGTAAAGAGGAGTTCTGATTTCTGCATCACACTCACCCCTGGGCAGTGATTGCAGATAAGGTCTCGTTCTGAAGCCTGAAAACTGAGGTAGGGAAGCGATGATGACCTAAGGCCATGGCGGGTTTTATGTGCTCAGTGTGCGGTCAGCTTTCTGGGTGTTGGTCAGGAGGTCCGGGCTCAGGTTGTGTTCGACAGTGCATTAGTGCCCAGGTTAGACTATATAATTTGGGTAAAGTCGAGTGCTGTGTAGGTTTACCCTCATTTAAGGTGCCTGGGCAGCTCATGAGGCAATAATTTTTTTTTTCTAGAGGGCAGGCAGAGTGCTGCATTGTGGGTCCGGAATAGCCAAACTTGAGGGCTTCGGGGCCAGGAGTGTGAGGACGGAAGTCTGAGAAGACAAGCTAGACTTGGGTTTCGGGGGGGCATGGCTGTTACCCCCTGCATATCTGACCAATATCTCATCCATGTGAAGTCATGGCGAGGATGAGACGTTGGCTCAGGTTGGAGTTTCTGAGCATGACGGCCGCTTCATGAAGGGAGCAGAATCTCGAGGCCATTGAGGTTTTCCCACGTTGGGAGTTGTGGGATGCCCCCTTCAAGGATTTCTTCTGCGGGACAATTGAGACCTGTTGGACAGCTCCAGGACAGTCCATATGGAATGACTCCAGAGCACCGTTCGCGGATGGATGCCTGGGTAGCCCGCCTCGCATTCCAATTTTCTCCTAGCAACAAGACAGTTTAGATCTGATGGCTCTGCCTGGTCAACCGGGGTGGCTGACTTGAAATGGACTTTCCTGAGGATGGGTCCTAATGTGTTTTTGTGTCCACGAGGGCCTTGGAATGGGGCGGTGGCACCGGGACCCTGAAGTACTCTCCTAAGCTTTGGACATGGCTCCCATGCACAGGTTTCCGTGTGGAGACGAGATGAGTTCTGATGGGTGCCTCAGGAAAACCCCTATGCTCGTATTGGAATCAGGCTTTTGAGGACACATGCCTGTAACCCAAAGCAATGGATCCTATTATGGCCTAGGGTCCTGTCTGGTTCAATCTTCTTCTCTGGGGACATCCATCTATGGTATGAGTGGAGGTCGATTATCAGCTGGCGTTAGACAGCCCTTGTTTGTTCAGGGCGACCAAATATATTGGGATGGCCTCAGGGACTTTGGAGGTTTCTCCTAATTTGTATGATTTTGGACCATGGAATGGGCAGAATTCCCATGGATTGGTAGGCACAGTCCTAATGTGTGGCTCCAGGGGCCCAGCCTGGAGGGTGTGTGGCCCAAGACTTTGAGGACAGAAGTCTGAAAACACAAACTCAGCTTAGTTTTGGGGACGTAGGTATGGCAGGCCTGATCTACAAACCATGAGAAGAACTCTTCAGGATACGAAGAAAGTGCGAGTCTGAGGTGCTTGCTCAGGCTTTTGTCTCTGGATTTTGTATCAGCGATGGCCGTGGAATGTCGGGGAGGCCTCATGGGCCATGGACGAATCTTCCTCTCTGAGGATTTGGCCCGATTCCCAATTGCTTTTCGTCAATCTGTGGGATGGGAGGACTCATTTCAGTTTTGTTACCTCAGGTGTCCCACCAAAAGAGGAATTCCAAAGCCAAGCCGTGGGGAAGACTGAAGGGACAACCCGAACTATGGTTAAAAATTGGGGCCTAGGGGCATGGCAAGTCCAATATGCTATCTCTTCATCCAGCCACTGAGTGGCCTTACTTGAGGACTGGGCTCAGCCTGAGCATCACAATGTGTGTTTGTGACCAATGTGGCCCGCGAGCATGGGCGGGGCCTCATGGGCCACACTGGTTTCAACTACACTGAACGTTGGACAACATGCCAACCACAAGGTTTCTTGCCATGGGGAAGGAGTTCTGATTTCTGCATCACCTTCAACCCTGGGCAGTGATTGGAGATAATGTCTAGGTTCTGAAACCTGAAAACCGAGGTTGGGAAGAGATGACGACCTAAGGCCATGGTGGCTCGATGGGCTCAGTTTGCGGCCAGCTGTCTGGGAGGGTCCACGGGGTCCAGGCTCAGGCTGTGTCAGAAAGGGCATTAGTGCCCTGCTCAGCCTATGTATTTGGGGTACAGCCAATGTCGGTGCAGGTTGATCCTCATTTGGGGTTACTGGGTAGCCCCAGAGGACAATGTTTTTCTTCTGGAGGGCCGGCAGAGTGCTGCATTGTAGTTCTGGATTGCCAAACTGGAGGGCTTGTGGGCCAGTAGTCTGACGACAAAAGTCTGAGAACACAAGCTAGGCTTAGGTTTCTGGGTGAGGCCATGGCAGGCACAATCTACAGACCTGAATCGAGATCTCGTGCATCTGAAGTCAGGGCGAGGATCAGAGGATCGCTCAGGTTGGAGTTTCTGTCCCTGATGGCCCCTTCATGATTGGGGGAGGCATCACGAGGCCATGGGTGTTTTCCCACGAGGGGAGTTGTGAGAAGGTCCAAACTGCAGAGAGTTTTCTGCAGGACAATTGAGACCTGTTGTTTGGCTCCAGGCCAATGATTCTGAGCAGGGTTCTAAGGATGGATGGCTGGGTATCCCACCTCGCATTCCAATTGTCTCCTAGCAACAAGACAGGTTAGATCTCCTGGATCTGTGGGGAGCAACCGAGGACGCTGAGTTGAAATGGACACCCCTGGGGATGGATCCTAACGTGCTTTTTTGTTTATGGAGACTTTAGAATGAAGCGGTGGCACTGGGGCCCTAAAGGGTTCTCCTAAACAGAGGCTTTGACCCAGCTCCAACGTGCAAGTTTCCCATGTGTAGATGAGATGTTTTCTGATGGGTGAGTCAAGAAACAGTTATATGCTGCTTTTGAAATCCAGGAATCTGAGGAGAGATGCCTGGAAACCAAAGCAATGGATCTGATTAGTGCCTAGGGGCCTGTTCTTTCCTTTTTACCTCTGGGGACATCTGTCTATGGGTCTGAGTGCAGGTAGGTGCTCAGTTGGGCTCAGATTGCCCCTGTTTTTCCTGGGAAGCCACCACTATTGAGATGGATCAGGGACTTTGGAGGTTTATCCTATTAGAAGGGCTGTGGCCATTGGAATGGGCACACACAATTCCCTTGGAGAGGGCAAGTACAGTCCTTAGGTTTGGCTCCAGGGGCCTGAGCCTGTAGGTTATGTAGGCCAGGGCTGTTTGGACAGTTGTCTGAAAACACAAACTCGGCTTATGTTTCGGGTCATAGGTATGGCATGACTGATCTACAGACCATGAGGAGAACCCTTCGGGATTTGAAAGAAGGGCGAGTGTGAGGCTCCTGCTTAAGTTTTTGTCTGTGGATATCGTGTCACTCATGGTCGTGGAATTTCTGGGTGACTTCATGGGAAATGGACGAGTCTTACTCTCTGATGGTTTGGCCCCGTCCAAAGAGTTTGGGTTCATTCTGTGGGCTGGAAGAAGACCGTTTTTGTTGTTGTTGTTGTTGTTTTCTTTTTTAACCTCAGGTGTCCCACCAAATGAGGGATTCCAGAGTAGAGCCCTGGGGAGGGGCGACTGGACAATAAGAAATCTGGTTAAAAATTGGGGCCTAGGGACATGTCAAGCCCATTATGACATCTAATGGTCCAGCCACTGAGAGGACTTACTAGAGGACAGGACTTATGCTGAGGGTCACAATGCGTGTGTATGCCCTCATAACACTCAAGAATGGGTCGGGCCTCAGGGTGAATGCTGGTTTCTCCTAAACTGAACGTTGAACTACGTGCCAACCACAAGGGTTCTTGCCATGGGTAAAGAGGAGTTCTGATTTCTGCATCACACTCACCCCTGGGCAGTGATTGCAGATAAGGTCTCGTTCTGAAGCCTGAAAACTGAGGTAGGGAAGAGATGATGACCTAAGGCCATGGCGGGTTTTATGTGCTCAGTGTGCGGTCAGCTTCTTGGGTGTTGGTCAGGAGGTCCGGGCTCAGGTTGTGTTCGACAGTGCATTAGTGCCCAGGTTAGACTATATAATTTGGGTAAAGTCGAGTGCTGTGTAGGTTTACCCTCATTTAAGGTGCCTGGGCAGCTCATGAGGCAATAATTTTTTTTTCTAGAGGGCAGGCAGAGTGCTGCATTGTGGGTCCGGAATAGCCAAACTTGAGGGCTTCGGGGCCAGGAGTGTGAGGACGGAAGTCTGAGAAGACAAGCTAGACTTGGGTTTCGGGGGGGCATGGCTGTTACCCCCTGCATATCTGACCAATATCTCATCCATGTGAAGTCATGGCGAGGATGAGACGTTGGCTCAGGTTGGAGTTTCTGAGCATGACGGCCGCTTCATGAAGGGAGCAGAATCTCGAGGCCATTGAGGTTTTCCCACGTTGGGAGTTGTGGGATGCCCCCTTCAAGGATTTCTTCTGCGGGACAATTGAGACCTGTTGGACAGCTCCAGGACAGTCCATATGGAATGACTCCTGAGCACCGTTCGCGGATGGATGCCTGGGTAGCCCGCCTCGCATTCCAATTTTCTCCTAGCAACAAGACAGTTATATCTGATGGCTCTGCCTGGTCAACCGGGGTGGCTGACTTGAAATGGACTTTCCTGAGGATGGGTCCTAATGTGTTTTTGTGTCCACGAGGGCCTTGGAATGTGGCGGTGGCACCGGGACCCCGAAGTACTCTCCTAAGCTTTGGACATGGCTCCCATGCACAGGTTTCCTTGTGGAGACGAGATGAGTTCTGATGGGTGCCTCAGGAAAACCCCTATGCTCGTATTGGAATCAAGCTTTTGAGGACACATGCCTGTAACCCAAAGCAATGGATCCTATTATGGCCTAGGGTCCTGTCTGGTTCAATCTTCTTCTCTGGGGACATCCATCTATGGTATGAGTGGAGGTCGATTATCAGCTGGCGTTAGACAGCCCTTGTTTGTTCAGGGCGACCAAATATATTGGGATGGCCTCAGGGACTTTGGAGGTTTCTCCTAATTTGTATGATTTTGGACCATGGAATGGGCCGAATTCCCATGGATTGGTAGGCACAGTCCTAATGTGTGGCTCCAGGGGCCCAGCCTGGAGGGTGTGTGGCCCAAGACTTTGAGGACAGAAGTCGAAAGCACAAACTCAGCTTATGTTTGGGGACGTAGGTATGGCAGGCCCGATCGACAAACCATGAGAAGAACTCTTCAGGATATGAAGAAAGTGCGAGTCTGAGGCGCTTGCTCAGGCTTTTGTCTCTGGATTTTGTATCAGCGATGGCCGTGGAATGTCGGGGAGGCCTCATGGGCCATGGACGAATCTTCCTCTCTGAGGATTTGGCCCGATTCCCAATTGCTTTTCGTCAATCTGTGGGATGGGAGGACTCATTTCAGTTTTGTTACCTCAGGTGTCCCACCAAAAGAGGAATTCCAAAGCCAAGCCGTGGGGAAGACTGAAGGGACAACCCGAACTATGGTTAAAAATTGGGGCCTAGGGGCATGGCAAGTCCAATATGCTATCTCTTCATCCAGCCACTGAGTGGCCTTACTTGAGGACTGGGCTCAGCCTGAGCATCACAATGTGTGTTTTTGACCAATGTGGCCCGCGAGCATGGGCGGGGCCTCATGGGCCACACTGGTTTCAACTACACTGAACGTTGGACAACATGCCAACCACAAGGTTCCTTGCCATGGGGAAGGAGTTCTGATTTCTGCATCACCTTCAACCCTGGGCAGTGATTGGAGATAATGTCTAGGTTCTGAAACCTGAAAACCGAGGTTGGGAAGAGATGACGACCTAAGGCCATGGTGGCTCGATGGGCTCAGTTTGCGGCCAGCTGTCTGGGAGGGTCCACGGGGTCCAGGCTCAGGCTGTGTCAGAAAGGGCATTAGTGCCCTGGTCAGCCTATGTATTTGGGGTACAGCCAATGTCGGTGCAGGTTGATCCTCATTTGGGGTTACTGGGTAGCCCCAGAGGACAATGTTTTTCTTCTGGAGGGCCGGCAGAGTGCTGCATTGTAGTTCTGGGTTGCCAAACTGGAGGTCTTGTGGGCCAGTAGTCTGACGACAAAAGTCTGAGAACACAAGCTAGGCTTAGGTTTCTGGGTGAGGCCATGGCAGGCACAATCTATAGACCTGAATCGAGATCTCGTGCATCTGAAGTCAGGGCGAGGATCAGACGATCGCTCAGGTTGGAGTTTCTGTCCCTGATGGCCCCTTCATGAATGGGGGGGGGCATCACGGGGCCATGGGTGTTTACCCACGATGGGAGTTGTGAGAATCTCCAAACTGCAGAAAGTCTTCTGCAGGACAATTGAGACCTGTTGTTTGGCTCCAGGTCAATGATTCTGAGCAGGGTTCTAAGGATGGTTGGATGGGTAGCCCACCTCGCATTTCAATTGTCTCCCAGCAACAAGACAGGTTAGATCTGGATCTGTGGGGAGCAACCGTGGACGCTGAGTTGAAATGGACACCCCTGGGGATGGGTCCTAATGTGCTTTTGTGTCTATGGAGACTTTGGAATGAAGCGGTGGCACTGCGGCCCTAAAGGGTTCTCCTAAACAGAGGCTTTGACACAGCCCCAACGTGCAAGTTTCCCATGTGTAGATGAGATGTTTTCTGATGGGTGAGTCAAGAAACAGCTATATGCTGCTTTTGAAATCCAGGCCTCTGAGGAGAGATGCCTGGAAACCAAAGCAATGGATCTGATTAGTGCCTAGGGGCCTGTTCTTTCCTTTTTACCTCTGGGGACATCTGTCTATGGGTCTGAGTGCAGGTAGGTGCTCTGTAGGGCTCAGATTGCCCCTGTTTTTCCTGGGAAGCCACCACTATTGAGATGGATCAGGGACTTTGGAGGTTTATCCTATTAGAAGGGTTGTGGCCTTTGGAATGGGCACACACATTTCCCTCTGAGAGGACAAGTACAGTCCTCAGGTTTGGCTCCAGGGGCCTGAGCCTGTAGGTTGTGTAGGCCAGGGCTGTTTGGACAGTTGTGTGAAAACACACACCCTCCATGCTAGGGCCCCTGGAACCACACATCAGGATTGTTCCTGCCCTCTCAAAGGGAATTCTTCATATTCAATTGGCCACAACCATATAAATCAGGAGAAATCTCCAATGTCCCTGGGACCATCCCAATATTGTAGGCTGCTCGGAACAAACAGGGGTGATCTGACACTAGCTGAGCAACTAGCTCCACACAGACTCGGAGACAGATGTCCCCAGAGAAGAACATTGAACTGGACAGGCCCCTAGGCCCTAATCAGATCCATTGCTTTGGTTTCCAGGCATCTCTTCTCAGAGGCCTGGTTTCCAATACCAGCCTATGGGGTTTCCATAGGCTCCTTCAGAGCAAGTCTTGTCTGCACATTGGAAACTTGCTCGAGGAGCTATGTCAGAACCTCAGAGGCCTGGTTTTCAATACCACCATATGGGGGTTTCCTGAGGCATCAGTCAGAACAAATGTCTTCTCCACATTGGAAACGTGCTCTTTCAAGCTGTGTCAAAACCTCCGGCTAGGAAATTCCTTCAGGGCCCCGGTGCCACCACCTCATTCCAAGGTCTCCATGGACACAATCCCACATTAGGACCCATCTGCAGGAGAGTCTATTTCAACTCAGTGCCCTTGGGTGCTCCCCTAGAGCCAGCAGATCGAACCTATCTTGTCACTAGGAGACAATTGGAATGTGAGGCGGGCTGGCTAGGCATCCATCTGTAGAAAACTACTCTGAAGTAATTCCATATGGGACGTCCTGGAGCCATCCAACAGGTCACAGCTGTCCTGCAGAAGGAATCCTTGCGCTTTGGAGCACCTCACCACTCCCATCATGGGAAAAGCTCTGTGGCCTCGTGGTGCACCGTCCCCTTCATGAAAGAGCCATCTTGGACAGAAACTCCAACCTGAGCCAACGTCTAATCCTCGCCCTGACTTCAGATGCACGAAATCTTGATTCAACTCTGCAGAGTGTGCCTGCCGAAACCCCGCCCCGAAGCAAAACCTAGCTATTGTTCTCAGACTTCGTCCTCACACTCCGAGCCCACCAGCCCTCCAGTTAGGGAATTCTGGAGAGACACAATGCAGCACTCTGACTGCCCTCCAGAAGAGAAACGTTGTCCTATGGGGCTAACCAGAAACACCAAATGAGGATCAACCTGCATGCCACTTGACTCTACCCCAATTATACAGTTTCGCTTCGGCGTTAATGCCCTGTCTTGCACAGCCTGAGGTCTGAATTTTCAACCGACACGCAGACAGCTGGCTGTACACTGAGCACATCAGACCCGCCATGGCTTTAGGTCATCATCTCTTTTCAACCTTGGTTTTCAGGCTTCAGAACCTAGACCTTATATATACTCACTACCCAGGGGTGAACGTGATGCAGAAATGAAACTCCTTCTTCCTCAAGGCAAGAAACCTTGTGGTTGGCATGTTTTCCAACGTTCAGTGTAGGAGAATCCAGTGTAGCCCATGAGTCCCCGCCCATGCTTGAGAACCGCAATGGGCACAAACACATTGGGACCCTCAGTGTGAGCCCTGTCCTCAAGTAAAGCCTCTCAGGGTCTGGACCAAGAACCCGCATTGCCATCCCTAGTCCCCCAATATTAATGAGAGGTTGAGAGTTCTAATCACCCCTATTCAGGTCTCTGCTCTGGAACCCCTGAGGAAAAAAAATATTGAAGGGTCTCCTCCATCCCCGGAATGAGCCCCAAAACTTGGGATCTGACCAAATCTTAAAAGAGAAAGAATCATCCATGGCCAAAGAGGCCATCCCGTCATTCCATGGCCACCATTGACACAAAATCTAGAGACAAAAGCCTGGAGATATGCCTCACACTTGCCCTTTGTTCATAGCCTGATAAATTCTTCTCACGGTCTATAGATCAGGCATGTCATACCTACGTCCCCAAATCTAAGCTGAGTTTGGGTTTTCAGGTTTCTGTCCCCACTGTCCTGGCCCACACACCCTCCAGGCTGGGGCCCCTGGAGCCATGCCTCAGGACTGTGCCTGCCTTCTCCAAGCAAATTCTGCCTATTCCATTGGCCACAACCCTAAAGATTAGGAGAACACTCCAACGTCCCTGAGGCCTTCCCAATAGTGTTGGCCACTCAGGGCAAACAGGGTGATCTGTCCCAAGATGAGCAACTACCTCAACTCAGATCCATAGACAGATAACCCCAGAGAAGAAGATTGAACCGGACAGGCACCTAGGCCCTAATCAGATCCATTGCTTTTGATTCCAGGCATCTCTCCTCAGAGGCCTGGTTTCCAATACCAGCATATGTGTTCTTCAAGAGGTACCAGTCTGAACAAATCTCATTTCCACATGGGAAACATGCATTTTGGAGCTGTGTCACAACCTCCAGTTAAGGGAAATCTTCAGGTCCCAGCAGCCAACACCCCATTCCAAGGTCTCCATGGACACAAACCCGCATTATGACCCATCTGCAGGCGAGTCCATTTCAACACATCCCCTTTGGTTGCTCCCCAAAAGAAGCAGATCGAACCTGCCTTGTCACTAGGAGACAATAGGAATGTGAGGCGGGCACTCCAGGAATCCATCCTTAGAACCCTGCACTGCCGTGGTTCCGCATGGGACGTCCTGGAGCAATCTGACCGGTCTCGACTGTCCCGTAGAAGGAATCCTTGCCGATTGGAGCAACATACAATGCCAATCGTGGGAAAGTTTCCATAGCCCCATGATGCCCCCCACCATCATGAAGGGGCCATCCTGAACAGAAACTTCAACCTGAGCCTACGTCTGATCCTCGCCCTGACTTCAGATGCATGAGATTTAGATTTAGCTCTACAGAGTGTGCCTGCCATGATCTTGACCCAAAACCTAAGCCTAGCTTGTGTTCTCTCACTTCCTTCCTCACAATTCTGGCCCACAAGCCCTCCAGTGTGAGAATTCCGTCGCCACAATGCAGCACTCTTCCTTCCCTCCAGAAGAAAAACGTTGCCCCTGGGGCTACCCAGAAACGCCAAATGAGGATCAACCTGCATGCCACTCAACTTTACTCCAATTATACAGTCTAAGCTTGGCACTAATGCCCTGTCTGACACAGCCTGAGCCTGGACCTCCTGGATGACACCCAGAAAGGTGGTGTCACACCTAAGGACTGTGCCAGTGCTCTCCAAGGGAACTCTGCCCGTTTCATTTGCCACAACCTTACAGATTAGGAGAAACCTCCAATTCCCAAGACCAGCCCAATAGTGTTGGCCTCCCCCAACAAACATGGGTGATCTGACACAAGCTGAGCAGTGACCTCCATTCTGAATCTTAGACAGAGACACTCAGAGGAGAATATTGAAAAGGACAGGCCCCTAGACCGTAATCAGATCCATTGCTTTGGATTCCAGGCATTGTTCCCCAGATGCTTGGTTTCCAATACCAGGTTGTGGGGGTTTCAGAACAAATCTCGTCTCTACATGGGAAACTTGCTCTTTGGAGCTGCATCAAAACCTCAGGTTAGGAGAATTCTTCAGGGCAACAGAGCCACTGCCCCATTCCAAGGGATCCATGGACACAAATCCACATCATGACTGATCCTCATGAGAGTCCATTTCAATTCAGCCCCCTCGGTTGTTCCCCCAGTGACAGCAGATCGAATCCTCCTTTTCACTAGGACACAACTGGAATGCAAGTTGGACTGCCCAGGCATCCATCATTAGAACTGTGCTTTGGAGCATTTCTTATGGGACGTCCTTGATCCATCCAAAAGGTCGTGACTGTCCCGCTGACGGAATCCTTGTGGTTTGGAGCATCACACACTCACAAAGTTGGAAATCTTCCATGGTTTCCTGATGCCCCCCCACCTTCATGAAGGAGACATCATGTACAGAAACTCCAACCTAAGCCAACATCTGATCCTCGCCCTGACTTCAGATGCACGAGATCTCATTTCAGGTCTGTAGAGTGTGCCTGCCATGTCACCGCTGCGAATTCTAAGCTGAACTTGTGTTCTCAGACTTCTGTCCTAAAACACCTGGCCCACAAGCCCTGAAGTTGGCATTTCTGGAGCCAGAATGCAGCACTCTGCCTGCCCTCCAGAAGAAAATCTTTGCCCTATGGGGCCAACCAGAAACCCCAAATGAGGACCAACCTTCACATCACTCGACTGTACCCCAATTATACAGTCTAGCCTGGGGACTAATGCCCTGCCTGACACAGCCTGAGCCCAGACCTCATGATGGACACAGACATCTGGCCGAACACTAAGTGCATCGGACCCACCATGGCCTTAGGTCGTCATCTCTTACCAACCTCGGTTTTCAGGCTTCAGAATCTAGACCTTATCTCTACTCACTGCCATGCCGTGTACGTGATGCAGAAATCAGAACTCCTCCTTCCCCATGACCAGAAACCCTGTGGTTGGCATGTTGTCCAACGTGCAGTGTAGGAGAAACCAGCATGGCCCATGAGGCCTCAGACATGCTTGAGGGCTGCGATGGGCACAAACACACATTAGGACCCTAAGCATGAACCCTGGCCTCAAGTAAAGCCTCTCCGGGGCTGGACCAAGAGCCCACATATGGAGATTACCATGCCCCTACTCCCCAAACCTTAACCAGTGCTTGAGAAGTCTAGTCACCCCTACTCAGATCTCTTCTCTAGAATCCCTCCTTGGTGGGACACATGAGGTTAAAAAAAAAATAGAGAAAGAACTCCTACCGTCCAAAGAATGACCGCAAACACTTGGAATTGGGCCAAATTCACAGAGAGAAATACTCGTCCATGGCTGATGAGGCCATCCTGACATTCCACGGCCACCATTGACACAAAATCCGGAGACAAAAGCCTGAAAAAGCGCCACACACTCGCCCTTTGTTCAAAGCCTGAAAAATTCTCACAGTCTGTAGATCGGGCCTGCCATACCTATGTCCCCAAACCTAAGCCAAGTTTGTGTTTTCAGACTTCTGTCTCCATTGTCCTGGCCCACACACCCTCAAGGCTTGGCCCCATGGAGCCACACCTCAGGACTGTGCCTGCCCTCTCCATGGGAATTCTGCTCATTCGTTTGGCACAACCTGACAGATTAGGAGAAACATCCGAAGTCCCCGAGGCCACCCCAATATTGTAGGATGTCCGGGACAAACAGGGACCATCTGACACAAGCTGAGCCACTACCTCCAATCAGACCTGTAGATAGATATCCATAGAAAAGAAGATTGAAGAGGACAGGCACCTAGGCCCTAAACGAATTCATTGCTTTTGTTTTCATGCATCTCTCCTCAGAGGCCTGGATTCCAATACCAGCACATGGGGGTTTCTGGAGCTACCAATCAGAACAAATCGCATGCCACATGGGAATCATGCTATATGGAACTGTGTCAAAACCTCCAGTTAGGAGCAAATTTCACGTCACTGGAGCCACCGCCCCATTCCAATGTCTCAATGGACACAATCCCACATTATGACCCATCCTCAGGAGAGTCCATTTCAACACAAACCTGGCGGTTGCTCACCCAGTGCCAGCAGATCAAACCTGCTTTGTCACTAGGAGACAATTGGAATGCGAGTTCGTTGCCCAGGTATCCATGTTAGAACTCTGCTCTGGAGAAATTCCTAATGGGGTGTCCTTGATCCATTCAACAGGTCTCAACTGTCCTGCAGAAGGAATCCTTGTGGTTTGCAGCATCACACACTCGCACCGTGGGAAAACCTCCATGGCCTCGTGATGCCTCCACCTTCAGGTAGAGGACATCATGGACAGAAACTCCCGTCTGATCCTCGCCCTGACCTCAGATGCATGAGATCTCAATTCAGCTCTGCAGAGTGTGCCTGCCTTGCCCTCGCCCCCAAACCTAAGCCAGCTCGCATTCTCAGACTTCCATCCTCACACTCCTGGACCACAAGCCTTCCACTTTGGGAATTCTGGAGACAAAATGCAGCACTCTGCCTGCCCTCCAGAAAAGAGACTTTGCCCTAGGGGTCTACCCAGAAACATCAAATGAGGATCAACCTGCAATGCTCTAGACTGTACCCCAATTATACAGTCTAGCCTGGGCACTAATGCCCTGTCTGAAACAGCCTGACCCCAGACCTCGTGACCGACACCCAGACACCTGGCCTCACACTGAACACATCGAACATGCCATGGCCTTAGATCATCATCTCTTCCCAACCTTGGTCTTCAGGCTTCAGAACCTAGACATTATCTCCACTCACAACTAAGTGATGTACGTGATGCAGAAATCAGAACTTCACCTTCACCATGACCAGAAACCTTGTGGTTGGCATGTTGTCCAACGTTCAGTATATGAGAACCCAGCATGGCCCATGAGGCCTCAGACACGCTTGAGGGCTGCGATGGGCACAAACACACATTAGGACCCTAAGCATGAACCCTGGCCTCAAGTAAAGCCTCTGCGGGGCTGGACCAAGAGCCTGCATATGGGACTTGCCATGCCCCTACTCCCCCAATCCTAGCCAGAGCTTGAGAAGTCTAGTCAACCTTATTCAGAGCTCTTTTCTGGAATCCCTCTTTGGTGGGACACATAAGGTAAAAAAAAAAAAAAAAAAAAAAAAAAAAAAAAAAAACCAAGATAAAGAAAAAAAAAAAGTAAGGACTCCTACCATCCAAAGAATGACCCCAAACAATTGGAATCTGGCCAAATCCACAGAGAGAAATACTCGTCCATGGTCGATGAGGCCAGCCTGACATTCCACGGCCTCCATTGACACAAAATCCGGAGACAAAAACCTGAAAAAGCGCCACACACTTGCCCTTTGTTCAGAGCCCCCCAAATTCTCAAGGTCTGTAGATCGGGCCTGTCATACCTATGTCCCCAAACCTAAGCCGAGTTTGTGTTTTCAGATTTCTGTCTCCATTGTCCTCACCCACACATTCTAAAGGCTGAGCCCCATGGAGCCACACCTCAGGACTGTGCCTGCCCTCTCCAAGGGAATTCTGCTCATTCATTTGGCACAACCTGACAGATTAGGAGAATCATCCAAAATCTCTGAGGCCATCCCAATAGTGTAGGATGTCCTGGACATACAGGGACCCTCTGGCACAAGCTGAGCCACTACCTCCAATCAGAACCTTAGACAGATATCCATAGAAAAGAATATTAAACAAGACAGGCACCTAGGCCCTAATTGGATCCATTGCTTTTGTTTTCAGGCATCTCTCCTCAGAGGCCTGGATTCCAATACCAGCATAAGGGGGTTTCCAGAGCTACCTATCAGAAAAAATCTCGTCTCCACATGGGAATCTTGCTCTATGGAGCTGTGTCATAACCTCCAGTTAGGAGAAAACTTCAGGTCACTGGAGCCACTGCCCCATTTGAATATCTCCATGGACACAATCCCAAATTATGACCCATCCTCAGGACAGTCCATTTCAACTAAACCCCCTCGGTTGCTACTCCAGAGCCAGCAGATTGAACCTGCCTTGTCGCTAGGAGACAATTGAAATGCGAGTTGGGCTCTTCAGGCATCCATCCTTAGAACCCTGCTCTTGCGTCGTTCCTTATGGGACATCCTTGAGCCATCCAACAGGTCTCGACTGTCCCACAGGAGTCCTTGTGCATGGACCACCTAACAACTCATATCATGGAAAGCTTCCAAGGTCACATGATGCCCCCAATCTTCATGAAGGCAGATCATGGAAAGAAACTCCAACCTGAGCCAACAGCTGATCTTCGCCTTGACTTCAGATGCATGAGATCTTGATTCAGCTCTTCAGAGTGTACCTGCTGTGCCCTCACCCCAAAACCTAAGCGTAGCTAGTGTTCTCCGACTTCCGTCCTCACTCTCCTGGACCACACGCCCTCTATTTTGGGATTTCCGATGACACAGTGCTGCACTCTGCCTGCCCTCTAGAAGAAAAATATTGCCCTATGGGTCTACCCAGAAACCTCAAATGAGGATAAACCTGCACGTCACTCAACTGTACACCAATTATATAGTCTAGCCTGTGCACTAATGCCCTGTCGGACAGAACCTGCGGCCTGAATTCCCAACCGACACCCAGACAGCTTGCAGTACACTGAGAACATCAGAACCGCCATGGCCTTAGGTCGCCATCTCTTTCCAACTTCGGTTTTCATGCTACAGAATCCTAGACCTTATCTCTACTCACTTCCCATGGGTGAACGTGATGCAGAAATCAGAACTCCTCCTTCCCTCTCGCCAGAATCTTGTGGTTGGCATCTTGTCCAACGTTCAGTGTAGGACCCCTGTAGGGCCTACAGGGGTAGTAGTAGGGCCCCTGAGGGTAGTGTAGGGTCCCTGAGGCCCCGCCTATGCTTAAGAGCTGCGGTGGGCTCAAACACACATTGGGACCCTCAGTTTGAGCCCTGTCCTCAAGTAAAGCCTCTCAGTGGCTGGACCATGAGCCCGCATATGGGGCCTGCCATGCCCCAAGTCACCCAATCTTACCCAGAGGTAGAGACATCTAGTCACCCCTACTCAGGGCTCTGCTCTGGAATCCCTCTTTCGTGGGACATTTGAGGTAAATAAACACAGAAAGGACTCCTCCCACTCACAGAATGACCCCAATCACTTGGGATTGGGCCATCCCAAGTGATTGGGGTCCAGAGAGAAAGACTCGTCCATGGCCCATGAGGCCAGCCCGACATTCCACGGCCACTATTGACACAAAATCCAGAGACATAAGCTTCAGCAAGCGTTCACACTCACCCTTAGGTCATAGCCCAAAAAATTCTCCTCATAGTCTGTAGATTGGGCCTGCCATACCTACGTCCCCAAACCTAAGCCGAGTTTGTGTTTTCAGACTTCTATCCTGACATCCCTGTCCCACACACCCTCCAGACTGAGGCCCCTGGAGCCACACCTCAGGACTGTGCCTGCCCTCTCCAAGGAAATTCTTCCCATTCCATTGGCCACAACCCTACAGATAAGGAGAAACCTCCAAAGTCCCAGAGGCCATTCCAATTGTGTAGGCCACCCAGGGCAAAGAGGGGCGATCTCTCACAAGCTGAGCAACGACGTCAACTCACCCATAGACAGATAACCCAAGAGAAGAAGATTAAACTGGACTGGCCCCTAGAATTTAATTGGTTCCATTGCTTTTTTTTCTAAGCATCTCTCCTCAGAGGCCTGTTTTCCAATACCAGCATATGGGGGATTCCAGAGATACCAATCAGAACAAATCTTGTCTTCACATGGGAAACTTATCCTTTGGAGCTCTGTAAAAGCCTCCAGTTAGGAGAAAACTTAAGGTAGCCGGAGCAACCGTCCTATTCCAAGGTCTCCATGGACACATACCCGCATTATGACCATTCGGCAGGAGAGTACATTTCAACGCAGCCCCGTCGATTACTCCCCCAGAGGCAGAATATCAAACCTGCCTTGTCGCTAGGAGACAACTGGAATGCAAAGCAGACTCTCTAGGCATCCATCCTTGGAATCCTGCTCTGGCGCCATTCCATATGGGATGTCCTGGAGCCTTCCAACAGGTCTTGACTGTCCCACAGAAGGAATCCTTGCAGATGGGAGCATCTCACAACTCCTATCGTGGGAAAACCTACATGGCCTCATGAGATGCTCCCCTTTATAAAGGGGCCATCATGGACAGAAACTCCAACCTGAGCCAACTTCTGATGCATTGCTTTGGTTTCTAGGTATCTCTCCTCAGAGGCCTGGTTTCCAATATCAGAATATGGGGGTTTCCTAAGGAAACAATCAGAACAGATCTCATCTCCACATGGGAAACTTGCTCTTTGGAGCTGTGTCAATACCTCAGGTTAGGAGGATCCTTCAGGGCGCTGGCACCATGGCCCAATCCCAAGGTCTCCAAGGACACAAACTTACATTATGATCCATTCTCAGGAGAGTCCATTTCAAATCAGCCCCCTCGGCTGCTCACCCAGAGCCAGCAGATCAAACCTTCCTTGTCACTCTGAGACAGTTAGAATGGGAGGCGGGCTTCCCATGCATCCATCCTTAGAACCCTGCTCTGGAGAACTTCTTTATGGGACGTCTTGAATCCAACCAACCTGTCTTGACTGTCTCGCAGAATGAATCCTTGTGGTTTGAATCATCACACAATAACACTGTGAGAAAACCACCATTTCCTCATGATGCCCCACACCTTCATAAATGGGCCATCACGGACAGAAACTCCATCCTAAGCCAAAGTCTGATCCTCGCCCTGAATTCAGAAGCATGAGATCTCGATTCAGCACTTGAGAGTGTGTCTGCTGGGCCCTCGCCCTGAAACCTAAGCCTAACTTGTGTTCTCAGACTTCCGTCCTCAGAATCCTGGCCACACCCCTCCAGTTTGGAAATTCTGGAGACACAATGCAGCACTCTGCCTGGCCTCCAGAAGAAAAATGTTGCCCTATAGGGCTAACCAGAAACGCCAAATGAGTAACAACCTGCATGCCACTCGACCATACCCCAATTATACAGTCTAGCCTGTGCACTAAAGCCCTGTCTGACACAGGCTGAGGGCAGACCTCCAGTCCAACACCCAGACAGCTGGCCGTACACAGAGCATATCACACCCACAATGGCTTTAGGCCATCATCTCTACCCAACCTCAGTTTTCACCTTCAGAACCTAGACCTTATCTCCACTCACTGCTCAGGAGTGAACGTGATGCAAGAATCAGAACTTCTCCTTCGCCTTGGCAAGAAACCTAGTGGTTGGCATGTTGTCCAATGTTCATTGTAGGAGAAAGCAGCATGGACTAGGAGGCCCCACCTATCCCTGAGGGCCACAATTTGCACAAACACACATTGTGACCCTCAGCGTGAGCCCTATCCTCATGTAAAGCCTCTTAGTGACTGGAACAACAGCCCACATATGGGGCTTGCCAAGCCCCTAGTCCCCCAATCTCAACCAGAGTTCGAGATGTCTAGTCACCCCTACTCAGGGCTCTACACTGGAATCCCTCTTTGGTGGAACATCTGAGGTAAAAAAAAAAAAAATACAGAAAGGACTCTTCCCATCCACAGAATGATCCCAACCCCTTGGGATCAGGCCAAATCACCAGAGAAAGAATTGTCCATGGCCCTTGAGGACACCCCGACATTCCACGGCCACCGTTGACACAAAATCCGGAGACAAAAGCCTGAGCAAGCGCCACATACTCGCCCTTTGTTCATAGCCCGGAAAATTCTCACGGTCTGTAGATCGAGCCTTCATACATACATCCCCAAACCTAAGCTGAGTTTGTGTTTACCGACTTCTGTCCCCACAGTCCTGGCACACACACCATCCAAGCTGGGGCCCCTGGAGCCACACCTAAGGACTGTGGCTTCCCTTTCCAGGGGAATTCTACCATTTCCTTTGGCCACAACGCTATAGATTAGGAGAATCCTCCAAACTCCCCGAGGCCATCCCAATAGTGTTGGCTGCCCAGGACAAACAGGGATGATCTTTCACAAGTTAGGAAACTACCTCCCCTCAGACCCAGGGAAAGATATCCCCATAGAATAAGATTGAACTGGACAGGCACTTAGGCCCTAATCAGATCCATTGCTTTTGTTTCCAGGCATCTCTCCTCAGTGGCCTGTTTTCCAATACCAGCATACGGGGGATTACTGAGGCACTCATCAGAAAAATCTCGTCTCCACATAGGAAATGTACTCTTTGGAGCTCTATAAAAACCTCTGTTTAGGAGAATCTTTCAGGGCCCCGGATCAAGGGCCCCATTCCAAGGTCTCCATGGACTTAAAACCACATTATGATCTATCCTCGGGAGAGTCCATGTCAACTCAACCCCCTTGGTTTCTCCCCCAGGGCCTGCAGATCAAACCTGCCTTGTTGCTAGGAGACAACTAGAATGGGAGGCGGGCTGCCCAGGCATCCATCCTTAGAACCCTACTCTGGAGTCGTTCAACATGGGACATCCTAGAGCCATCCAACAGGTCTCAAGTGTCCCACAGAAGGAATCTTTGCAGTCTGGAGCATCTCACAACTCCCATTGTGGTAAAATCTACATGGCCTCTTGAGACGCTCCACGTTATAAAGGGGCCATCTTGGACAGAAACTCCAACCTGAGCAAACGTCTGATATTCGCCCTGACTTCAGGTGCATGAGATCTTGATTCAGCTCTGCAGAGTGTGCCTTCTGTGCCCTCACCCCAAAAACTAAGCCTAGCTTGGGTTCTCAGACTACCGTCCTCACACCCCTGGCCCAAAAGCCCTACAGTTTGGCAATACTGGGGCCACAATGCAGCACTCTGCCTGCCCTCCAGAAGAAAAAAGTTGCCTTATGGAGCTACCTAGAAACCCGAATGAGGATCAACTGAACGCCACTCGACTGAACCCCAAATATACAGTCTACCCTGTCTAATGCCTTGTCTGACACAGCATGAGCCCACACCTCCAGACCTATGCTCAACAGCTGGCCGCACAATGAGCTCATTGGACCCATCAGGTCCTTAGGTCTTCATCTCTTCCCAACCTCAGTTTTCAGGTTTCAGAACCAAGACCTAAACTCCAATCACTGTCCAGGGGTGAACGTGATGCAGAAATCACAACTCTTCCTTCGCCATGGCTGGAAATCTTGTGGTTGGCATATTCTCCAACGTTCAGTGTAGGAGAATCCAGCATGGCCCATGAGGCACTTCCCATGCTTGAGGGCCTTGTTGGGCACAAATAGGCATTGTGACCCTCAGCATGAGCCCTGTCCTCAAGGAAGGCCTGCCAGTGTCTGAATCAAGAGCCCACATATTGGACTTGCCATGCCCCTAGGCCCCCAAACTTAAACAGAGGTGGGGTTATCCAGTTGTCCCTCCCAAGGACTCTGCTCTGGAATCCCTCTTTTATTGGGACACTTGAGGTACATAAAATAAAATATAAAATAAAATAAAATAAATAAATTAAAATAAAATAAAATAAAATAAAAAACAGAAAGGACTCCTCCCATCCCACAGAATGTACCCAAACTCTTGGGATCGGGTCAAATCCTCAGAGAAGGAAAGACGTCCACAACCCATGAGGCCACGCCAGCATTCCACCCACATTGTTGACACAAATCCAGAGACAAAACCTGAGCAAGCACCTCAAACACACCCTTTTTCATATCCCGAAGTGTTATCACGGTCTGTAGATTGGGCGTGCCATACCTATGTCCCCAATCCTAAGCGGAGTTTGTGTTTTCAGACTTTTGTCCCCACAGGCCTGGCCCACACAGCCTCAAGGCTGGGCCCCTAGAGCCAAACTCAGAACTGTGCCTGACCTCTCCAGGCGATTTCTGCCGATTCCATTGGCCACAACCCTATAGATTAGGAGAAACTCCAAAGTCCCGAGGCCATCCAAATATTATGGGTTGCCCAGGACAAACAGGGGCGATCTGACACAAGCTGAGCAACTACATCCCCTCAGACCCGTAGAAACATATCCTCAGGAAAGAGATTGAACCGGACAGGCACCTAGGCCCTAATCATATTCATTGCTTTTGTTTCCAGTCATCTCTCCTCAGAGGCCTGGTTACCAATACCAGCATATGGGAGATTCCTTAGGCACTCATCAAAACAATTCTCTTCTCTACATAGAAAACGTACTCTTTAGAGCCCATCAAAACCTCCGGTTATGAACATCCCCAAGGCCCCGGATCAAGCACCCCATTCCAAGGTCTACATGGACACAAATGCACATTATGAACCATCCTCAACTCACCCATTTCAACACACCCGCCTCGGTTGCTCCCCTAGATCCAGCAGATCGAACTTGCCTTGGCGCTATGAGACACCTGGAATGGGAGGCAGGCTGCCCAGGCATCCATCCTTAAAACCCTGCTCTGGATAACTTCCTTATGGGATGTCCTGGAGCCATCCAACAGGTCTCGACTGTCCCACAGAAGGAATCATTGCGGTTTGGAGCATCTCACAATACCCATCGTGGGAAAACCTCCATGTCCTCGTGACACCCTCCCCTTGATGAAGGGGCCTTCATGGACAGAAACTCCGACGTAAGCCAACGTCTGATCCTAGCTCTGTCTTCAGGTATACGGGATCTCGAATCATCTCTGCAGAGGGTGCCTTCCGTCCCCTCACCCCGAAATCTAAGTCTGGCTTGTGTTCTCAGAATTTTTTCCTCACACTCCTGGCCCACAAGCCTTCCAGTTTGGGAATTCTGGAGCCACTATGTGGCACTGTGTCTTCCCTCCAGAAGAAAAACGTTGCCCTCTGGGGCTACGCAGAAACCACAAATGAGTACCATCCTGCACGAAACTCGACTGCACCCCAATGATACAGTCTAGCCTGGGAACTAATTCCCTGTCTTCCATAGCCTGAGCCTGCACCTCCCAACCCACACTCAACAGCTGGCCGAACACTGAGCACATCAGACACACCATGGCCTTAGGTCTACATCTCTTCCCAACCTCAGTTTTCAGGCTTCAGAACCTAGACCTTAAATCCAATCACAGTCCAGGAGTGAAAGTGTTGCAGAAATTAGAACTCCTTCTTCCCCATGGCCAGAAAACTTGTGGTTGCCATATTGTGCAACGTTCAGTGTAGGAGAAACCAGCATGGTACATTAGGCCACGCCCTGACTTGAGGGGCTCCTTGGGCACAAAAACACATTGTGAAACTCAGTGTGAGACCTATCCTCAAGGAAGGCCTCTCAGTGTCTGGACCAAGAGCCCACATATGGGGCTTGCCATGTTCTTAGGTCCCAATGTTAACCAGAGGTCTGGTTGTCCAGTCGCCCCTTCCCAGGATTCTGCTCTGGAATCCCTCTTTTGGTGGTCCACCTTAGGTAAAAAAAAAATAATAATAAAAAAATAAACAAAAAAACAAGAAAGGCCTCCTCCCTTCCCACAGAATGACCCCAAACTCTTGGGATCGGGTCAAATCCCCAAAGGGAGCCTCATCGATGGCCCATGAGGACACCCCGACATTCCATGGCAATCGGTGACACATTTCCAGAAAAAAAAAAAAAAAAGCATGAGCAAGCACCTCACATTCGCCCTTTGTTCATATCCCGAAGAGCTCTCCTCACGGTCTATAGATCGGGCCGGCCATACCTACATCCCCCAACCTAAGTGGAGTTTGTGTTTTCAGACTTTTGTCCAAATAGCCCTGGACCACACACGCTCCACACATGGGTCCCTGGAGCCACACCTCAGGACTGTGCTTCCCTTTCAAGGGAATTCTTCCCATTCCATTGGCCACAACCTTGCAAATTAGGAAAAACCTCCAAAGTCACTGAGGCCATCCCAATAGTGTAGGCCGCCCAGGACAAACAGGGGTGATCTCAAACCAGCTGAGCAACTACCTCCACTCAGACAACAGCTGTCCCCAGAGAAGAATATTGAACCGGACAGGCCCCTAGGCCCTAATCAGATCCATTGCTTTGGTTACCAGGCATCTCTCCTCAGAGGCCTCGTTTCCAATACCAGCATATGGTGGTTTCCTGAGGCACCAATAAGAACAAATCTCGTCTCCCCATGGAAAACTTGCTCATTGGAGCTTTGTCATAAACTCTGGTTAGGAGAATCCTTCAGGGCCCTGGTGCCACTGCCCCATACCAAGGTCTCCATGGACTCAAACCAACATTAAGACCATTCTCAGGAAAGTCCATTTCAACTCACCCCCCTCTGTTGCTACCCCAAGCCAGCAGATCAAACGTTTCTTGTTGCTAGGAGACAATTGGAATGTGAGGCTTGCTGCCCAGGCATCCATACTTCGAACACTGTTCTGGAAAAATACCTTATAAGACGTCCTGGAGCCATCCAACAAATCTAAATTGTCCCACAGAAGGAATCCTTGCAGTTTGGAGCATCTCACAACTCCAATAGTGGGAAAACCCCCATGGCCTCATAATGCCCCCCCCTTCCTGAAGGGGCCAACATGGACAGAAACTCAAACCTGAGTCAAAGTGGGAACCTCGACCTGACTTCAGACGCATGAGATCTCAATTCAGCTCTGCAGAGTGTGCCTGCCATGTCCTTGCCCCGAAACCTAAGCCTAGCTTGTGTTCTCAGACTTCCGTCCTCACTCTCCTGGCCCACAAGCCCTCCAGTTTGGGAATTCCGAAGCCACAATGCAGCACTCTGCCTGCCCTCCAGAAGAAAAACTTTGCCCTATGCTGCTAATAAGAAACCCCAAATGATTTTCTAATGCATGCCACTCGATTGTAAAGCAATTATACAGCCCACCCTGTATACTAATGCCCTGTCTGGCACAGCCTGAGACAAGACATCCCAAACGACACCCAGACACCTGGCCCCAACCTGGACACATAGGACCCGCTATGGCTGTAGGTCGTCATCTCTTCCCAACCTCGGTTTTCAGGCTTCAGAACCTAGACCTTATCTCCAATCACTGCCCAGGGGTGAACGTGATGCAGAAATTAGAATTCCTCCTTCCCCATGGCCAGAAACCTTGTGGTTGGCATGTTGTCCAACGTTCAATGTGGGAAAACCTGCATTGTCCGAAAGACCACGCCAGTGCTTGAGGGCCGCCTAGGGCACAGACATGCATTGTGACCTGCAGCGTGAGTCCTGTATTAAAGTAACGCCTTTCAGTGGCTGGACCAAGATCCTGCATATGGGGCTTGTCATATCCATAGGCCCCCAGGCTTAACCAGAGGGCGAGTATTCCAGTTGTCAGTACCCACTGCTATGCTCTAGAATCCCTCTACTGGGGGGACACATGAAGCAGAAAACAGGACACTTCCCTTCCCACAGAATGACCCCAAACTCTTGGGGGCTGGACAAACTACCAGAGAGGGAGACTTCTACGACCCATGAGGCAACTCCTACATTAAACGGCCATTGTGGACAAAACATCCAGAGATAAAAGCCTGAGCGACTGCCTCCCTCTCACCCTTCTTTCATATCCAGAGGAGCTCCCCTCATGGACTGTAGATCAGGCCTGCTGTAACCTCGGCCCCAAACCTGAGCTGAGTTTGGGTTTTTGGATGTCTGTCTGCACAGCCATGGCCCACACAGCCTCCAGGCTAGGGTCTCTGGAGCCACACCACAGAACTGTGCCTGCTCTCTCCTAAGAAACTGCCCATTCCATTGGCCACAACTCTACAAAATAGTAGAAACCTCAAGGTCCCCAAGGACATCCCTCTACCGCAAGCCGAAGTGGACAAATAGGGGCATTATTACACAAGCTGAGCAACTACTACCTCCATGCAGACACACAGACAGATATCCGCAGAGACAGAAGATTGAAACAGACAGGCCCCTAGGCCCTATTATGAACTCTTGCTTTGGTGTCCAGGTATCACTCCTCAGAGGCCTGGGTTCGAAGACCAGCATACGGGGCTTTCCTGAGGCACCAGACAGAAGACCTCTCATCTCCACATGGGAAGCTTCCTTGTTGGTGTTGTGTCAAGCCCTTCGGGTTGGAGAATCCTGCAGAGTCCCTTAGCTACTGCCACATTCCAAGGTCTCCATGGCCACCAACCCACATTATGACTCATCCTCAGGAGAGTCCATTTAAACTCAGCCTTCTGGGTAGCTCACCCAAGAGCCCGCAGATTGAGCGTGTCTTGTCTCGACCAGGCAATGGGAAGGTGAGTTGGCGTTTCTCGGCATCCATGCTTAGGCCCCTGCTCTCGAGTCTTTCTGTATGGGGCTTCCTGGAACCATCCAATAGTCCTCGACTGTTCTGAAGAAGGAAACTTTGAAGTTTGGAGAGGCTCACAACTCCCAGCTTAGGGAAACCTCCCTGGCCTCATGACGCCCCCACCCCCTTCAGGAAGGGGCCGTCATGGACACAAACTCCAGCTTGAGGCAACATCTGATAATCGCCCTGACCTCACCTGCAGGAGATCTCGATTCAGCCTCTGCAGAGTGGGCCTGCCATGTTCTTGGCCCCCAAACTCGTGCTAGCTTGTGTTTTCAGACTTCCTTCCTCACAATCCTGGCCACACCCCTCCAGTTTGGCAATTCTGGAGACATAATGCAGCACTCTGCCTGCCCTCCAGAAGAAAAATGTTGCCCTATAGGGCTAACCAGAAACGCCAAATGAGTAACAACCTGCATGCCACTCGACCATACCCCAATTATACAGTCTAGCCTGTGCACTAAGCCCTGTCTGACACAGCCTGAGGGCAGACCTCCAGGCCAACACCCAGACAGCTGGCCGTAACACAGAGCATATCACACCCACAATGGCTTTAGGCCATCATCTCTACACAACCTCAGTTTTCACCTTCAGAACCTAGACCTTATCTCCACTCCCTGCTCAGGAGTGAACGTGATGCAAGAATCAGAATTTCTCCTTCGCCTTGGCAAGAAACCTAGTGGTTGGCATGTTGTCCAATGTTCAATGTAGGAGAAAGCAGCATGGACTAGGAGGCCCCACATTCCCTGAGGGCCACAACTTGCACAAACACACATTGTGACCCTCAGCGTGAGCCCTATCCTCATGTAAAGCCTCTTAGTCACTGGAACAACAGCCCACATATGGGGCTTGCCAAGCCCCTAGTCCCCCAATCTCAACCAGAGTTCGAGATGTCTAGTCACCCCTACTCAGGGCTCTACTCGGGAATCCCTCTCTGGTGAGACACCGGAGATAAAAAAAAAAAATACAGAAAGGACTCTTCCCATCCACAGAATGATCCGAACCACTTGAGATCAGGCCAAATCCCCAGAGAAAGAATTGTCCATGGCCCTTGAGGACACCCCGACATTCCACGGCCACCATTGACACAAAATCCAGAGACAAAACCCTGAGCAAGCGCCACATACTCGCCCTTTGTTCATAGCCCGGAAAATTCTCACGGTCTGTAGATCGAGCCTTCATACATACATCCCCAAACCTAAGCTGAGTTTGTGTTTTCAGACTTCTGTCCCCACAGTCCTGGCCCACACACCATCCAAGCTGGGGCCCCTGGAGCCACACCTCAGGACTGTGGCTTCCCTCTCCAGGGGAATTCTGCCATTTCCATTGGCCACAACCCTATAGATTAGGAGAATCCTCCAAACTCCCCCAGGCCATCCGAATTGTGTTGGCGGCCCAGGACACACAGGGATGATCTTTCACAAGTTAGGAAAACACCTCCACTCAGACCCAGAGACAGATATCCCCATAGAATAAGATTGAACTGGACGGGCACTTAGGCCTTAATTAGATCCATTTCTTTTGATTCCAGTCATCTCTCCTCAGAGGCCTGATTTCCCATACCAGCATATGGGAAATTCCTTAGGCACTCATCAAAACAATTCTCTTCTCTACATAGGAATCATACTCTTTAGAGCTCCATCAAAACCTCCGGTTATGAACATCCCTCAAGGCCCCGGATCAAGCACCCCATTCCAAGGTCTACATGGACACAAATGCACATTATGACCCATCCTCAACTCACCCATTTCAACACACCCGCCTCGGTTACTCCCCTAGATCCAGCAGATCGAACTTGCCTTGGCTCTATGAGACACCTGGAATGAAAGGCAGGCTGCGCAAGCATCCATCCTTAGAACCCTGCTCTGGATAACTTCCTTATGGGATGTCCTAGAGCCATCCAACAGGTCTCGACTGTCCCACAGAAGGAATCATTGTGGTTTGGAGCATCTAACAATTCCCATCGTGGGAAAACCTCCATGTCCTCGTGACATCCTCCCCTTCATGAAGGGGCCTTCATGGACAGAAACTCCGACGTAAGCCAACGTCTGATCCTAGCTCTGTCTTCAGGTATACGGGATCTCGAATCATCTCTGCAGAGGGTGCCTGCCGTCCCCTCACCCCGAAATCTAAGTCAGGCTTGTGTTCTCAGAATTTTTTCCTCACACTCCTGGCCCACAAGCCTTCCAGTTTGGGAATTCTGGAGCCACTATGTGGCACTGTGTCTTCCCTCCAGAAGAAAAACGTTGCCCTCTGGGGCTACCCAGTAACCACAAATGAGTACCATCCTGCACGAAACTCGACTGCACCCCAATGATACAGTCTAGCCTGGGCACTAATTCCCTGTCTTCCATAGCCTGAGCCTGCACCTCCCAACCCACACTCAACAGCTGGCCGAACACTGAGCACATCGGACACACCATGGCCTTAGGGCTTCATCTCTTCCCAACCTCAGTTTTCAGGCTTCAGAACCTAGACCTTAAATCCAATCACAGTCCAGGAGTGAAAGTGTTGCAGAAATTAGAACTCCATCTTCCCCATTGCCAGAAAACTTGTGGTTCCCATACTGTGCAACGTTCAGTGTAGGAGAAACCAGCATGGTACATTAGGCCACGCCCTGACTTGAGGGGCTCCTTGGGCACAAAAACACATTGTGAAACTCAGTGTGAGAACTATCCTCAAGGAAGGCCTCTCAGTGTCTGGACCAAGAGCCCACATAAGGGGCTTGCCATGTTCTTAGGTCCCAATGTTAACCAGAGGTCTGGTTGTCCAGTTGACCCACCGACGAATCTGCTCTGGAATCCCTCTTTTGGTGGTCCACCTTAGGTAAAAAAAAAAATAAATAAATAAATAAATAAATGAACAAAAAAAAACAGAAGGCCTCCTCCCTTCCCACAGAATGACCCCAAACTCTTGGGATCGGGTCAAATCCCCAGAAAGGGAGCCTCATCGATGGCGCATGAGGACACCCCTACATCTCATGGCAATCGGTGACACATTTCCAGAAAAAAAAAAAAAAAAGCATGAGCTAGCACCTCACATTCGCCCTTTGTTCATATCCCGAAGAGGTCTCCTCACGGTCTATAGATCGGGCCGGCCATATCTACATCCCACAACCTAAGTGGAGTTTGTGTTTTCAGACTTTTGTCCAAATAGCCCTGGACCACACACGCTCCACACTTGGGTCCCTGGAGCCACACCTCAGGACTGTGCTTCCCTTTCAAGGGAATTCTTCCCATTCCATTGGCCACAACTTTGCAAATTAGGAAAAACCTCCAAAGTCACCGAGGCCATCCCAATAGTGTAGGCCGCCCAGGACAAACAGGGGTGATCTCAAACCAGCTGAGCAACTACCTCCACTCAGACAACAGATGTCCCCAGAGAAGAATATTGAACCGGACAGGCCCCTAGGCCCTAATCAGATCCATTGCTTTGGTTTCCAGGCATCTCTCCTCAGAGGCCTCGTTTCCAATACCAGCATATGGTGGTTTCCTCAGGCACCAATAAGAACAAATCTCGTCTCCCCATGGAAAACTTGCTCATTGGAGCTTTGTCATAACCTCTGGTTAGGAGAATCCTTCAGGGCCCTGGTGACACTGCCCCATACCAAGGTCTCCATGGACTCAAACCAACATTAAGACCATCCTCAGGAAAGTCCATTTCAACTCAGCCCCCTCTGTTGCTACCCCAAGCCAGCAGATCAAACGTTTCTTGTTGCTAGGAGACAATTGGAATGTGAGGCTGGCTGCCCAGGCATCCATACTTAGAACCCTGTTCTGGAAAAATACCTTATAAGACGTCCTGGAGCCATCCAACAAATCTTAATTGTCCAACAGAAGGAATCCTTGCGGTTTGGAGCATCTCACAACTCCAAAAGTGGGAAAACCCCCATGGCCTCATAATGCCCCCACTTCCTGAAGGGGCCAACATGGACAGAAACTCAAACTTGAGTCAAAGTGGGAACCTCGACCTGACTTCAGACGCATGAGATCTCAATTCAGCTCTGCAGAGTGTGCCTGCCATGTCCTTGCCCCGAAACCTAAGCCTAGCTTGTGTTCTCAGACTTCCGTCCTCACTCTCCTGGCCCACAAGCCCTCCAGTTTGGGAATTCCGAAGCCACAATGCAGCACTCTGCCTGCCCTCCAGAAGAAAAACTTTGCCCTATGCTGCTAATAAGAAACCCCAAATGATTTTCTAATGCATGCCACTCGATTGTAAAGCAATTATACAGCCCACCCTGTATACTAATGCCCTGTCTGGCACAGCCTGAGACAAGACATCCCAAAGGACACCCAGACACCTGACCCCAACCTGGACACATAGGACCCACTATGGCTGTAGGTCGTCATCTCTTCCCAACCTCGGTTTTCAGGCTTCAGAACCTAGACCTTATCTCCAATCACTGCCCAGGGGTGAACGTGATGCAGAAATTAGAATTCCTCCTTCCCCATGGCCAGAAAACTTGTGGTTGGCATGTTGTCCAACGTTCAATGTGGGAAAACCTGCATTGTCCGAAAGGCCACGCCAGTGCTTGAGGGCCGCCTAGGGCACAGACATGCATTGTGACCTGCAGCGTGAGTCCCGTATTAAAGTAACGCCTCTCAGGGGCTGGACCAAGATCCTGCATATGGGGCTTGTCATATCCATAGGCCCCCAGGCTTAACCCGAGGGCGAGTATTCCAGTTGTCAGTACCCACTGCTATGCTCTAGAATCCCTCTACTGGGGGGACACATGAAGCAGAAAACAGGACACTTCCCTTCCCACAGAATGACCCCAAACTCTTGGGGGCTGGACAAACTACCAGAGAGGGAGACTTCTACGACCCATGAGGCAACTCCTACATTAAACGGCCATTGTGGACAAAACATCCAGAGACAAAAGCCTGAGCGACTGCCTCCCTCTCACCCTTCTTTCATATCCAGAGGAGCTCCCCTCATGGACTGTAGATCAGGCCTGCCGTAACCTCGGCCCCAAAAATGAGCTGAGTTAGGGTTTTTGGATGTCTGTCTGCTCAGCCATGGCCCACACAGCCCCCAGGCTGGGGTCTCTGGAGCCACACCACAGTACTGTGCCTGCTCTCTCCTAAGAAACTGCCTATTCCATTGGCCACAACTCTACAAAATAGTAGAAACCTCAAGGTCCCCAAGGACATCCCACTACCGCAAGCCGCACTGGACAAATAGGGGCATTATGACACAAGCTGAGCAACTACTACCTCCATGCAGACACACAGACAGATATCCGCAGAGACAGAAGATTGAACCAGACAGGCCCCTAGGCCCTATTATGAACTCTTGCTTTGGTGTCCAGGTATCACTCCTCAGAGGCCTGGGTTCGAAGACCAGCATACAGGGCTTTCCTGAGGCACCAGACAGAAGACCTCTCATCTCCACATGGGAAGCTTCCTTGTTGGAGTTGTGTCAAGCCCTTCGGGTTGGAGAATCCTGCAGAGTCCCTTAGCTACTGCCACATTCCACGGTCTCCATGGCCACCAACCCACATTATGACTCATCCTCAGGAGAGTCCATTTAAACTCAGCCTTCTGGGTAGCTCACCCAAGAGCCCGCAGATTGAGCGTTCCTTGTCTCGACCAGGCAATGGGAAGGTGAGTTGGCGTTTCTCGGCATCCATGCTTAGGGCCCTGCTCTCGAGTCTTTCTGTATGGGGCATCCTGGAACCATCCAATAATACTCGACTGTCCTGAAGAAGGAAATTTGAAGTTTGGAGCAGCTCACAACTCCCAGCGTAGGGAAACCTCCCTGGCCTCATGACGCCTCCACCCCCTTCAGGAAGGGGCCGTCATGGACACAAACTCCAGCTTGAGGCAACGTCTGATACTCGCCCTGACCTCACCTGCAGGAGATCTCGATTCAGCCTTTGCAGAGTGGGCCTGCCATGCTCTTGGCCCCAAAACTCGTGCTAGCTTGTGTTTTCAGACTTCCTTGCTCACAATCCTGGCCACACCCCTCCAGTTTGGCAATTTTGGAGACACAATGCAGCACTCTGCCTGCCCTCCAGAAGAAAAATGTTGCCCTATAGGGCTAACCAGAAACGCCAAATGAGTAACAACCTGAATGCCACTCGACCATACCCAAATTTTACAGTCTAGCCTGTGCACTAAAGCCCTGTCTGACAGAGCCTGAGGGCAGACGTCCAGTCCAACACCCAGACAGCTGGCCATACATAGAGCATATCACACCCACAATGGCTTTAGGCCATCATCTCTACCCAACCTCAGTTTTCACCTTCAGAACCTTGAACTTATCTCCACTCACTGCTCAGGAGTGAACGTGATGCAAGAATCAGAACTTCTCCTTCGCCTTGGCAAGAAACCTAGTGGTTGGCATGTTGTCCAATGTTCATTGTAGGAGAAAGCAGCATGGACTATGAGGCCCCACCTATCCCTGAGGGCCACAATCTGCACAAACACACATTGTGACCCTCAGCGTGAGCTCTATCCTCATATAAAGCCTCTTAGTTACTGGAACAACAGCCCACATATGGGGCTTGCCAAGCCCCTAGTCCCCCAATCTCAACCAGAGTTCGAGATGTCTAGTCACCCCTACTCAATGCTCTACTCTGGAATCCCTTTTTGGTGGGACACCTGAGGTAAAAAAAAAAAAAAAAATACAGGAAGGACTCTTCCCATCCTCGGAATGATCCCAACCCCTTGGGATCAGGCCAAATCACCAGAGAAAGAATTGTCCATGGCCCTTGAGGACACCCCGACATTCCACGGCCACCGTTGACACAAAATCCAGAGACAAAACCCTGAGCAAGCGCCACATACTCGCCCTTTGTTCATAGCCCGGAAAATTCTCACGGTCTGTAGATCGAGCCTTCATACATACATCCCCAAACCTAAGCTGAGTTTGTGTTTTCAGACTTCTGTCCCCACAGTCCTGGCCCACACACCATCCAAGCTGGGGCCCCTGGAGCCACACCTCAGGACTGTGGCTTCCCTCTCCAGGGGAATTCTGCCATTTCCATTGGCCACAACCCTATAGATTAGGAGAATCCTCCAAACTCCCCCACCATCCGAATTGTGTTGGCTGCCCAGGACACACAGGGATGATCTTTCACATGTTAGGAAACCACCTCCACTCAGACCCAGAGACAGATATTCCCATAGAATAAGATTGAACTGGACGGGCACTGAGGCTCTAATCAGATCCATTGATTTTGATTCCAGTCATCTCTCGTCAGAGGCCTGGTTTCCAATACCAGCATATGGGAGATTCCTTAGGCACTCATCAAAACAATTCTCTTCTCTACATAGGAAATATACTCTTTAGAGCTCCATAAAAACCTCCGGTTATGAACATCCCTCAAGGCCCCGGATCAAGCACCCCATTCCAAGGTCTACATGGACACAAATGCACATTATGACCCATCCTCAACTCACCCATTTCAAAACACCCGCCTCGGTTGCTCCCCTAGATCCAGCAGATCGAACTTGCCTTGGCTCTATGAGACACCTGGAATGGGAGGCAGGCTGCCCAGGCATCCATCCTTAGAACCCTGCTCTGGATAACTTCCTTATGGGATGTCCTGGAGCCATCCAACAGGTCTCGACTGTCCCACAGAAGGAATCATTGTGGTTTGGAGCATCTCACAATTCCCATCGTGGGAAAACCTCCATGTCCTCGTGACACCCTTCCCTTCATGATGGGGCCGTCATGGACAGAAACTCCGACCTAAGAAAACGTCTGATCCTAGCTCTGTCTTCAGGTATACGGGATCTCGAATCATCTCTGCAGAGGGTGCCTGCCGTCCCCTCACCCCGAAATCTAAGTCTGGCTTGTGTTCTCAGAATTTTTTCCTCACACTCCTGGCCCACAAGCCTTCCAGTTTGGGAATTCTGCAGCCACTATGTGGCACTGTGTCTTCCCTCCAGAAGAAAAACGTTGCCCTCTGGGGCTACCCAGTAACCACAAATGAGTACCATCCTGCACAAAACTCGACTGCACCCCAATGATACAGTCTAGCCTGGGCACTAATTCCCTGTCTGCCACAGCCTGAGTCTGCACCTCCCAACCCACACTCAACAGCTGGCCGAACACTGAGCACATCAGACACACCATGGCCTTAGGGCTTTATCTCTTCCCAACCTCAGTTTTCAGGCTTCAGAACCTAGACCTTAAATCCAATCACAGTCCAGGAGTGAAAGTGTTGCAGAAATTAGAACTCCATCTTCCCCATTGCCAGAAAACTTGTGGTTCCCATACTGTGCAACGTTCAGTGTAGGAGAAACCAGCATGGTACATTAGGCCACGCCCTGACTTGAGGGGCTCCTTAAGCACAAAAACACATTGTGAAACTCAGTGTGAGACCTATCCTCAAGGAAGGCCTCTCAGTTTCTGGACCAAGAGCCCACATAAGGGGCTTGCCATGTTCTTAGGTCCCAATGTTAACCAGAGGTCTGGTTGTCCTGTTGCCCCCACCCACGACTCTGCTCTGGAATCCCTCTTTTGGTGGTCCACCGGAGGCTAAAAAAAAAAAAAAATAAAAAAAAATAAACAAAACAAAAAAAAACAGAAAGGCCTCCTCCCTTCCCACAGAATGACCCCAAACCCTTGGGATCGGGTCAAATCCCCAGAAAGGGAGCCTCATCGATGGCCCATGAAGACACCCCGTCATTCCATGGCAATCGGTGACACATTTCCAGAAAAAAAAAAAAAAAAGCATGAGCAAGCACCTCACATTCGCCCTTTGTTCATATCCCGAAGAGGTCTCCTCACGGTCTATAGATCGGGCCGGCCATAACTACATCCCACAACCTAAGTGGAGTTTGTGTTTTCAGACTTTTGTCCAAATAGCCCTGGACCACACACGCACCACACTTGGGTCCCTGGAGCCACACCTCAGGACTGTGCTTCTCTTTCAAGGGAATTCTTCCCATTCCATTGGCCACAACTTTGCAAATTAGGAAAAACCTCCAAAGTCACCGAGGCCATCCCAATAGTGTAGGCCGCCCAGGACAAACAGGGGTGATCTCAAACCAGCTGAGCAACTACCTCCACTCAGACAACAGATGTCCCCAGAGAAGAATATTGAACCGGACAGGCCCCTAGGCCCTAATCAGATCCATTGCTTTGGTTTCCAGGCATCTCTCCTCAGAGGCCTCGTTTCCAATACCAGCATATGGTGGTTTCCTGAGGCACCAATAAGAACAAATCTCGTCTCCCCATGGAAAACTTGCTCATTGGAGCTTTGTCATAACCTCTGGTTAGGAGAATCCTTCAGGGCCCTGGTGCCACTGCCCCATACCAAGGTCTCCATGGACTCAAACCAACATTAAGACCATCCTCAGGAAAGTCCATTTCAACTCAGCCCCCTCTGTTGCTACCCCAAGACAGCAGATCAAACGTTGCTTGTTGCTAGGAGACAATTGGAATGTGAGGCTGGCTGCCCAGGCATCCATACTTAGAACCCTGTTCTGGAAAAATACCTTATAAGACGTCCTGGAGCCATCCAACAAATCTTAATTGTCCCACAGAAGGAATCCTTGCGGTTTGGAGCATCTCACAACTCCAATAGTGGGAAAACCCCCATGGCCTCATAATGCCCCCCCTTCCTGAAGGGGCCAACATGGACAGAAACTCAAACCTGAGCCAAAGTCTGAACCTCGACCTGACTTCAGACGCATGAGATCTCAATTCAGCTCTGCAGAGTGTGCCTGCCATGTCCTTGCCCCGAAACCTAAGCCTAGCTTGTGTTCTCAGACTTCCGTCCTCACTCTCCTGGCCCACAAGCCCTCCAGTTTGGGAATTCCGAAGCCACAATGCAGCACTCTGCCTGCCCTCCAGAAGAAAAACTTTGCCCTATGTTGCTAATAAGAAACCCCAAATGATTTTCTAATGCATGCCACTCGATTGTAAAGCAATTATACAGCCCACCCTGTATACTAATGCCCTGTCTGGCACAGCCTGAGACAAGACATCCCAAACGACACCCAGACAGCTGGCCCCAACCTGGACACATAGGACCCGCTATGGCTGTAGGTCGTCATCTCTTCCCAACCTCGGTTTTCAGGCTTCAGAACCTAGACCTTATCTCCAATCACTGCCCAGGGGTGAACGTGATGCAGAAATTAGAATTCCTCCTTCCCCATGGCCAGAAACCTTGTGGTTGGCATGTTGTCCAACGTTCAATGTGGGAAAACCTGCATTGTCCGAAAGGCCACGCCAGTGCTTGAGGGCCGCCTAGGGCACAGACATGCATTGTGACCTGCAGCGTGAGTCCCGTATTAAAGTAACGCCTCACAATGGCTGGACCAAGATCCTGCATATGGGGCTTGTCATATCCATAGGCCCCCAGGCTTAACCAGAGGGCGAGTATTCCAGTTGTCAGTACCCACTGCTATGCTCTAGAATCCCTCTACTGGGGGGACACATGAAGCAGAAAACAGGACACTTCCCTTCCCACAGAATGACCCCAAACTCTTGGGGGCTGGACAAACTACCAGAGAGGGAGACTTCTACGACCCATGAGGCAACTCCTACATTAAACGGCCATTGTGGACAAAACATCCAGAGACAAAAGCCTGAGCGACTGCCTCCCTCTCACCCTTCTTTCATATCCAGAGGAGCTCCCCTCATGGACTGTAGATCAGGCCTGCCGTAACCTCGGCCCCAAAAATGAGCTGAGTTAGGGTTTTTGGATGTCTGTCTGCACAGCCATGGCCCACACAGCCCCCAGGCTGGGGTCTCTGGAGCCACACCACAGTACTGTGCCTGCTCTCTCCTAAGAAACTGCCTATTCCATTGGCCACAACTCTACAAAATAGTAGAAACCTCAAGGTCCCCAAGGACATCCCACTACCGCAAGCCGCACTGGACAAATAGGGGCATTATGACACAAGCTGAGCAACTACTACCTCCATGCAGACACACAGACAGATATCCGCAGAGACAGAAGATTGAACCAGACAGGCCCCTAGGCCCTATTATGAACTCTTGCTTTGGTGTCCAGGTATCACTCCTCAGAGGCCTGGGTTCGAAGACCAGCATACAGGGCTTTCCTGAGGCACCAGACAGAAGACCTCTCATCTCCACATGGGAAGCTTCCTTGTTGGAGTTGTGTCAAGCCCTTCGGGTTGGAGAATCCTGCAGAGTCCCTTAGCTACTGCCACATTCCACGGTCTCCATGGCCACCAACCCACATTATGACTCATCCTCAGGAGAGTCCATTTAAACTCAGCCTTCTGGGTAGCTCACCCAAGAGCCCGCAGATTGAGCGTTCCTTGTCTCGACCAGGCAATGGGAAGGTGAGTTGGCGTTTCTCGGCATCCATGCTTAGGGCCCTGCTCTCGAGTCTTTCTGTATGGGGCATCCTGGAACCATCCAATAATACTCGACTGTCCTGAAGAAGGAAACTTTGAAGTTTGGAGCAGCTCACAACTCCCAGCGTAGGGAAACCTCCCTGGCCTCATGACGCCTCCACCCCCTTCAGGAAGGGGCCGTCATGGACACAAACTCCAGCTTGAGGCAACGTCTGATACTCGCCCTGACCTCACCTGCAGGAGATCTCGATTCAGCCTTTGCAGATTGGGCCTGCCATGCTCTTGGCCCCAAAACTCGTGCTAGCTTGTGTTTTCAGTCTTCCTTCCTCACAATCCTGGCCACACCCCTCCAGTTTGGCAATTTTGGAGACACAATGCAGCACTCTGCCTGCCCTCCAGAAGAAAAATGTTGCCCGATAGGGCTAACCAGAAACGCCAAATGAGTAACAACCTGCATGCCACTCGACCATACCCCAATTTTACAGTCTAGCCTGTGCACTAAAGCCCTGTCTGACAGAGCCTGAGGGCAGACCTCCAGGCCAACACCCAGACAGCTGGCCATACACAGAGCATATCACACCCACAATGGCTTTAGGCCATCATCTCTACCCAACCTCAGTTTTCACCTTCAGAACCTTGAACTTATCTCCACTCACTGCTCAGGAGTGAACTTGATGCAAGAATCAGAACTTCTCCTTCGCCTTGGCAAGAAACCTAGTGGTTGGCATGTTGTCCAATGTTCATTGTAGGAGAAAGCAGCATGGACTATGAGGCCCCACCTATCCCTGAGGGCCACAATCTGCACAAACACACATTGTGACCCTCAGCGTGAGCTCTATCCTCATATAAAGCCTCTTAGTTACTGGAACAACAGCCCACATATGGGGCTTGCCAAGCCCCTAGTCCCCCAATCTCAACCAGAGTTCGAGATGTCTAGTCACCCCTACTCAATGCTCTACTCTGGAATCCCTTTTTGGTGGGACACCTGAGGTAAAAAAAAAAATACAGGAAGGACTCTTCCCATCCACAGAATGATCCCAACCCCTTGGGATCAGGTCAAATCACCAGAGAAAGAATTGTCCATGGCCCTTGAGGACACCCCGACATTCCACGGCCACCGTTGACACAAAATCCAGAGACAAAACCCTGAGCAAGCGCCACATACTCGCCCTTTGTTCATAGCCCGGAAAATTCTCACGGTCTGTAGATCGAGCCTTCATACATACATCCCCAAACCTAAGCTGAGTTTGTGTTTTCAGACTTCTGTCCCCACAGTCCTGGCCCACACACCATCCATGCTGGGGCCCCTGGAGCCACACCTCAGGACTGTGGCTTCACTCTCCAGGGGAATTCTGCCATTTCCATTGGCCACAACCCTATAGATTAGGAGAATCCTCCAAACTCCCCCAGGCCATCCGAATTGTGTTGGCTGACCAGGACACACAGGGATGATCTTTCACATGTTAGGAAACCACCTCCACTCAGACCCAGAGACAGATATTCCCATAAAATAAGATTGAACTGGACGGGCACTGAGGCTCTAATCAGATCCATTGATTTTGATTCCAGTCATCTCTCGTCAGAGGCCTGGTTTCCAATACCAGCATATGGGAGATTCCTTAGGCACTCATCAAAACAATTCTCTTCTTTACATAGGAAATATACTCTTTAGAGCTCCATAAAAACCTCCAGTTATGAACATCCCTCAAGGCCCCGGATCAAGCACCCCATTCCAAGGTCTACATGGACACAAATGCACATTATGACCCATCCTCAACTCAGCCATTTCAAAACACCCGCCTCGGTTGCTCCCCTAGATCCAGCAGATCGAACTTGCCTTGGCTCTATGAGACACCTGGAATGGGAGGCAGGCTGCCCAGGCATCCATCCTTAGAACCCTGCTCTGGATAACTTCCTTATGGGATGTCCTGGAGCCATCCAACAGGTCTCGACTGTCCCACAGAAGGAATCATTGTGGTTTGGAGCATCTCACAATTCCCATCGTGGGAAAACCTCCATGTCCTCGTGACACCCTTCCCTTCATGATGGGGCCGTCATGGACAGAAACTCCGACCTAAGAAAACGTCTGATCCTAGCTCTGTCTTCAGGTATACAGGATCTCGAATCATCTCTGCAGAGGGTGCATGCCGTCCCCTCACCCCGAAATCTAAGTCTGGCTTGTGTTCTCAGAATTTTTTCCTCACACTCCTGGCCCACAAGCCTTCCAGTTTGGGAATTCTGCAGCCACTATGTGGCACTGTGTCTTCCCTCCAGAAGAAAAACGTTGCCCTCTGGGGCTACCCAGTAACCACAAATGAGTACCATCCAGCACAAAACTCGACTGCACCCCAATGATACAGTCTAGCCTGGGCACTAATTCCCTGTCTGCCACAGCCTGAGTCTGCACCTCCCAACCCACACTCAACAGCTGGCCGAACACTGAGCACATCAGACACACCATGGCCTTAGGGCTTCATCTCTTCCCAACCTCAGTTTTCAGGCTTCAGAACCTAGACCTTAAATCCAATCACAGTCCAGGAGTGAAAGTGTTGCAGAAATTAGAACTCCATCTTCCCCATTGCCAGAAAACTTGTGGTTCCCATACTGTGCAACGTTCAGTGTAGGAGAAACCAGCATGGTACATTAGGCCACGCCCTGACTTGAGGGGCTCCTTGGGCACAAAAACACATTGTGAAACTCAGTGTGAGACCTATCCTCAAGGAAGGCCTCTCAGTTTCTGGACCAAGAGCCCACATAAGGGGCTTGCCATGTTCTTAGGTCCCAATGTTAACCAGAGGTCTGGTTGTCCTGTTGCCCCCACCCACGACTCTGCTCTGGAATCCCTCTTTTGGTGGTCCACCGGAGGTTAAAAAAAAAAAAAAAAAAACAAAAAAACAAAAAAAATATACAAACAAACAAAAAAAAAAAAAAACAGAAAGGCCTCCTCCCTTCCCACAGAATGACCCCAAACTCTTGGGATCGGGTCAAATCCGCAGAAAGGGAGCCTCATCGATGGCCCATGAGGACACCCCGACATTCCATGGTAATCGGTGACACATTTCCAGAAAAAAAAAAATAAGCATGAGCAAGCACCTCACATTCGCCCTTTGTTCATATCCCGAAGAGGTCTCCTCACGGTCTATAGATCGGGCCGGCCTTAACTACATCCCACAACCTAAGTGGAGTTTGTGTTTTCAGACTTTTTTCCAAATAGCCGTGGACCACACACGCTCCACACTTGGGTCCCTGGAGCAACACCTCAGGACTGTGCTTCCCTTTCAAGGGAATTCTTCCCATTCCATTGGCCACAACCTTGCAAATTAGGAAAAACTCCAAAGTCATCGAGGCCATCCCAATAGTGTGGGCCCCCCATGACAAACAGGGGTGATCTCAAACCAGCTGAGTAACTAACTCCACTCAGACAACAGATGTCCCCAGAGAAGAATATTGAACCGGACAGGCCCCTAGGCCCTAATCAGATCCATTGCTTTGGTTTCCAGGCATCTCTCCTCAGAGGCCCCGTTTCCAATACCAGCATATGGTGGTGTCCTGAGGCACCAATAAGAACAAATCTCGTCTCCCCATGGAAACTTGCTCATTGGAGCTTTGTCATAACCTCTGGTTAGGAGAATCCTTCAGGGCCCTCGTGCCACTGCCCCATACCAAGGTCTCCATGGACTCAAACCAACATTAAGACCATCCTCAGGAAAGTCCATTTCAACTCAGCCCCCTCTGTTGCTACCCAAAGGCAGCAGATCAAACGTTTCTTGTTGCTAGGAGACAATTGGAATGTGAGGCTGCCTGCCCAGGCATCCATACTTAGAACCCTGTTCTGAAAAAATACCTTATAAGACGTCCTGGAGCCATCCAACAAATCTTAATTGTCCCACAGAAGGAATCCTTGCGGTTTGGAGCATCTCACAACTCCAATAGTGGGAAAACCCCCATGGCCTCATAATGCCCCCCCTTCCTGAAGGGGCCAACATGGACAGAAACTCAAACCTGAGCCAAAGTCTGAACCTCGACCTGACTTCAGACGCATGAGATCTCAATTCAGCTCTGCAGAGTGTGCCTGCCATGTCCTTGCCCCGAAACCTAAGCCTAGCTTGTGTTCTCAGACTTCCGTCCTCACTCTCCTGGCCCACAAGCCCTCCAGTTTGGGAATTCCGAAGCCACAATGCAGCACTCTGCCTGCCCTCCAGAAGAAAAACTTTGCCCTATGCTGCTAATAAGAAACCCCAAATGATTTTCTAATGCATGCCACTCGATTGTAAAGCAATTATACAGCCCACCCTGTATACTAATGCCCTGTCTGGCACAGCCTGAGACAAGACATCCCAAACGACACCCAGACAGCTGGCCCCAACCTGGACACATAGGACCCGCTATGGCTGTAGGTCGTCATCTCTTCCCAACCTCGGTTTTCATGCTTCAGAACCTAGACCTTATCTCCAATCACTGCCCAGGGGTGAACGTGATGCAGATATTAGAATTCCTCCTTCCCCATGGCCAGAAAACTTGTGGTTGGCATGTTGTCCAACGTTCAATGTGGGAAAACCTGCATTGTCCGAAAGGCCACGCCAGTGCTTGAGGGCCGCCTAGGGCACAGACATGCATTGTGACCTGCAGCGTGAGTCCTGTATTAAAGTAACGCCTCTCAGTGGCTGGACCAAGATCCTGCATATGGGGCTTGTCATATCCATAGGCCCCCAGGCTTAACCAGAGGGCGAGTATTCCAGTTGTCAGTACCCACTGCTATGCTCTAGAATCCCTCTACTGGGGGGACACATGAAGCAGAAAACAGGACACATCCCTTCCCACAGAATGACCCCAAACTCTTGGGGGCTGGACAAACTACCAGAGAGGGAGACTTCTACGTCCCATGAGGCAACTCCAACATTAAACGGCCATTGTGGACAAAACATCCAGAGACAAAAGCCTGAGCGGCTGCCTCCCTCTCACCCTTCTTTCATATCCAGAGGAGCTCCCCTCATGGACTGTAGATCAGGCCTGCCGTAACCTCGGCCCCAAACCTGAGCTGAGTTAGCGTTTTTGGATGTCTGTCTGCACAGACATGGCCCACACAGCTCCCAGGCTGGCGTCTCTGGAGCCACACCACAGAACTGTGCCTGCTCTCTCCTAAGAAACTGCCCATTCCATTGGCCACAACTCTACAAAATAGTAGAAACCTCAAGGTCCCCAAGGACATCCCACTACCGCAAGCCGCACTGGACAAATAGGGGCATTATGACACAAGCTGAGCAACTACTACCTCCATGCAGACACACAGACAGATATCCGCAGAGACAGATGATTGAACCAGAAAGGCCCCTAGGCCCTATTATGAACTCTTGCTTTGGTGTCCAGGTATCACTCCTCAGAGGCCTGGGTTCGAAGACCAGCATGCGGGGTTACTGAGGCACCAGACAGAAGACCTCTCATCTCCACATGGGAAGCTTCCTTGTTGGAGTTGTGTCAAGCCCTTCGGGTTGGAGAATCCTGCAGTGTCCCTTAGCTACTGCCACATTCCAAGGTCTCCATGGCCACCAACCCACATTATGACTCATCCTCAGCAGAGTCCATTTAAACTCAGCCTTCTGGGTAGCTCACCGAAGAGCCCGCAGATTGAGCGTGCCTTGTCTCGACCAGGCAATGGGAAGGTGAGTTGGCGTTTCTCGGCATCCATGCTTAGGGCCCTGCTCTCGAGTCTTTCTGTATGGGGCATCCTGGAACCATCCAATAGTACTCGACTGTCCTGAAGAAGGAAACTTTGAAGTTTGGAGCAGCTCACAACTCCCAGCGTAGGGAAACCTCCCTGGCCTCATGACACCCCCACCCCCTTCAGGAAGGGGCCGTCATGGACACAAACTGCAGCTTGAGGCAACATCTGATACTCGCCCTGACCTCACCTGCAGGAGATCTCGATTCAGCCTCTGCAGAGTGGGCCTGCCATGCTCTTGGCCCCAAAACTCGTGCTAGCTTGTGTTTTCAGTCTTCCTTCCTCACAATCCTGGCCACACCCCTCCAGTTTGGCAATTCTGGAGACACAATGCAGCACTCTGCCTGCCCTCCAGAAGAAAAATGTTGCCCTATAGGGCTAACCAGAAACGCCAAATGAGTAACAACCTGCATGCCACTCGACCATACCCCAATTATACAGTCTAGCCTGTGCACCAAGCCCTGTCTGACACAGCCTGAGGGCAGACCTCCAGTCCAACACCCAGACAGCTGGCCATACACAGAGCATATCACACCCACAATGGCTTTAGGCCATCCTCTCTACCCAACCTCAGTTTTCACCTTCAGAACCTAGACCTTATCTCCACTCACTGCTCAGGAGTGAACGTGATGCAAGAATCAGAACTTCTCCTTCGCCTTGGCAAGAAACCTAGTGGTTGGCATGTTGTCCAATGTTCATTGTAGGAGAAAGCAGCATGGACTATGAGGCCCCACCTATCCCTGATGGCCACAATCTGCACAAACACACATTGTGATTCTCAGCGTGAGCCCTATCCTCATGTGAAGCCTCTTAGTGACTGGAACAACAACCCACATATGGGGCTTGCCAAGACCCTAGTCCCCCAATCTCAACCTGAGTTCGAGATGTCTAGTCACCCCTACTCAGGGCTCTACTCTGGAATCCGTCTTTGGTGGGACACCTGAGGTAAAAAAAAAAATACAGAAAGGACTCTTCCCATCCACAGAATGATCCCAAACCCTTGGGATCAGGCCAAATCACCAGAGAAAGAATTGTCCATGTCCCTTGAGGACACCCCGACATTCCACGGCCACCATTGACACAAAATCCAGAGACAAAACCCTGAGCAAGCGCCACATACTTGCCCTTTGTTCATAGCCCGGAAAATTCTCACGGTCTGTAGATCGAGCCTTCATACATACATCGCCAAACCTAAGCTGAGTTTGTGTTCAGACTTCTGTCCCCACATTCCTGGCCCACACACCATCCAAGCTGGGCCCCTGGAGCCACACCACAGGACTGTGGCTTCACTCTCCAGGGGAATTCTGCCATTTCCATTTGCCACAACCCTATAGATTAGGAGAATCCTCCAAATTCCCCCAGGCCATCCGAATTGTGTTGGCTGCCCAGGACACACAGGGATGATCTTTCACAAGTTAGGAAACCACCTCAACTCAGACCCAGAGACAGAATTCCCCATAGAATAAGATTGAACTGGACGGGCACTTAGGCCCTAATCAGATCCATTGCTTTTGATTCCAGTCATCTCTCCTCAGAGGCCTGGTTTCCAATACCAGCATATGGGAGATTACTTAGGCACTCATCAAAACAATTCTCTTCTCTACATAGGAAACATACTCTTTAGAGCTCCATCAAAACCTCCGATTATAAACATCCCTCACGGCCCCGGATCAAGCACCCCATTCCAAGGTCTACATGGACACAAATGCACATTATGACCCATCCTCAACTCACCCATTTCAAAACACCCGCCTCGGTTGCTCCCCTATATCCAACAGATCGAACTTGCCTTGGCTCTATGAGACACCTGGAATGGGAGGCAGGCTGCCCAGGCATCCATCCTTAGAACCCTGCTCTGGATAACTTCCTTATGAGATGTCCTGGAGCCATCCAACATGTCTTGACTGTCCCACAGAAGGAATCATTGTGGTTTGGAGCATCTCACAATTCCCATCGTGGGAAAACCTCCATGTCCTCGTGACACCCTTCCCTTCATGAAGGGGCCGTCATGGAAAGAAATTCCGACCTAAGAAAACGTCTGATCCTAGCTCTGTCTTCAGGTATCCGGGATCTCGAATCATCTCTGCAGAGGGTGCCTGACGTCCCCTCACCCCGAAATCTAAGTCTGGCTTGTGTTCTCAGAATTTTTTCCTCACACTCCTGGCCCACAAGCCTTCCAGTTTGGGAATTCTGCAGCCACTATGTGGCACTGTGTCTTCCCTCCAGAAGAAAAACGTTGCCCTCTGGGGCTACCCAGTAACCACTAATGAGTACTATCCTGCACGAAACTCGACTGCACCCCAATGATACAGTCTAGCCTGGGCACTAATTCCCTGTCTGCCACAGCCTGAGCCTGCACCTCCCAACCCACACTCAACAGCTGGCCGAACACTGAGCACATCAGACACACCATGGCCTTAGGGCTTCATCTCTTCCCAACCTCAGTTTTCAGGCTTCAGAACCTAGACCTTAAATCCAATCACAGTCCAGGAGTGAAATTGTTGCAGAAATTAGAACTCCATCTTCCCCATTGCCAGAAAACTTGTGGTTCCGATACTGTGCAACGTTCAGTGTAGGAGAAACCAGCATGGTACATTAGGCCACGCCCTGACTTGAGGGGCTCCTTGGGCACAAAAACACATTGTGAAACTCATTGTGAGACCTATCCTCAAGGAAGGCCTCTCAGTGTTTGGACTAATAGCCCACATATAGGCTTGCCATGTTCTTAGGTCCCAATGTTAACCAGAGTTCTGGTTGTGCAGTTGCCCCCACCCACGACTCTGCTCTGGAATCCCTCTTTTGGTGGACCACCTGAGGTTAAAAAAACAAAAAACAAAAAACAAAAAAAAATAAACAAACAAAAAAAAGGCCTCCTCCCTTCCCACAGAATGACCCCAATCTCTTGGGATCGGGTCAAATCCCCCGAAAGGGAGCATAATCGATGGACCATGAGGACACCGCGACATTCCATGGCAATCGGTGACACATTTCCAGAAAAAAAAAAAAAAAAAAAACCATGAGTATGCACATCACATTCGCCCTTTGTTCATATCCCGAAGAGGTCTCCTCACGGTCTATAGATGGGGCCGGCCATACCTACATCCCCCAACCTAAGTTTAGTTTGTGTTTTCAGACTTTTGTCCAAATAGCGCTGGACCACACACTCTCCACACTTGGGTCCCTGAAGCCACACCTCAGGACTGTGCTTCCCTTTCAAGGGAATTCTTCCCATTCCATTGGCCACAACCTTGCAAATTAGGAAAAATCTCCAAAGTCACCGAGGCCATCCCAATAGTGTAGGCTGCCCAGGACAAACAGGGGTGATCTCAAACCAGCTGAGCAACTACCTCCACTCAGACAACAGATGTCCCCAGAGAAGAATATTGAACCGGACAGGCCCCTAGGCCCTAATCAGATCCATTGCTTTGGTTACCAGGCATCTCTCCTCAGAGGCCTCGTTTCCAATACCAGCATATGGTGGTTTCCTGAGGCACCAATAAGAACAAATCTCGTCTCCCCATGGAAACTTGCTCATTGGAGCTTTGTCATAACCTCTGGTTAGGAGAATCCTTCAGGGCCCTGGTGCCACTACCCCATACCAAGGTCTCCATGGACTCAAACCAACATTAAGACCATCCTCAGGAAAGTCCATATCACCTCAGCCCCCTCTGTTGCTACCCCAAGCCAGCAGATCAAACGTTTCTTGTTGCTAGGAGACAATTGGATTGTGAGGCTGGCTGCCCAGGCATCCATACTTAGAACCCTGTTCTGGAAAAATACCTTATAAGACGTCCTGGAGCCATCCAACAAATCTTAATTGTCCCACAGAAGGAATCCTTGCGGTTTGGAGCATCTCACAACTCCAATAGTGGGAAAACCCCCATGGCCTCATAATGCCCCCCCTTCTTGATGGGGCCAACATGGACAGAAACTCAAACCTGAGCCAAAGTCTGAACCTCGACCTGACTTCAGACGCATGAGATCTCAATTCAGCTCTGCAGAGTGTGCCTGCCATGTCCTTGCCCCGAAACCTAAGCCTAGCTTGTGTTCTCAGACTTCTGTCCTCACTCTCCTGGCCAACAAGCCCTCCAGTTTGGGAATTCCGAAGCCACAATGCAGCACTCTGCCTGCCCTCCAGAAGAAAAACTTTGCCCTATGCTGCTAATAGGAAACCCCAAATGATTTTCTAATGCATGCCACTCGATTGTAAAGCAATTATACAGCCCACCCTGTATACTAATGCCCTGTCTGGCACAGCCTGAGACAAGACATCCCAAACGACACCCAGACACCTGGCCCCAACCTGGACACATAGGACCCGCTATGGCTGTAGGTCGTCATCTCTTCCCAACCTCGGTTTTCATGCTTCAGAACCTAGACCTTATCTCCAATCACTGCCCAGGGGTGAACGTGATGCAGAAAGTAGAATTCCTCCTTCCCCATGGCCAGAAACCTTGTGGTTGGCATGTTGTCCAACGTTCAATGTGGGAAAACCTGCATTGTCCGAAAGGCCACGCCAGTGCTTGAGAGCCGCCTAGGGCACAGACATGCATTGTGACCTGCAGCGTGAGTCCCGTATTAAAGTAACGCCTCTCAGTGGCTGGACCAAGATCCTGCATATGGGGCTTGTCATATCCATAGGCCCCCAGGCTTAACCAGAGGGCGAGTATTCCAGTTGTCAGTACCCACTGCTATGCTCTAGAATCCCTCTACTGGAGGGACACATGAAGCAGAAAACAGGACAGTTCCCTTCCCACAGAAAGACACCAAACTCTTGGGGGCTGGACAAACTACCAGAGAGGGAGTCTTCTACGACCCATGAGGCAACTCCTACATTAAACGGCCATTGTGGACAAAACATCCAGAGACAAAAGCCTGAGCGACTGCCTCCCTCTCACCCTTCTTTCATATCCAGAGGAGCTCCCCTCATGGACTGTAGATCAGGCCTGCCGTAACCTCAGCCTCAAACCTGAGCTGAGTTAGGGTTTTTGGATGTCTGTCTGCACAGCCATGGCCCACACAGCCTCCAGGCTGGGGTCTCTGGAGCCACACCCAGAACTGTGCCTGCTCTCTCCTAAGAAACTGCCCATTCCATTGGCCACAACTCTACAAAATAGTAGAAACCTCAAGGTCCCCAAGGACATCCCACTACCGCAAGCCGCACTGGACAAATAGGGGCATTATGACACAAGCTGAGCAACTACTACCTCCATGGAGACACACAGACAGATATCCGCAGAGACAGAAGATTGAACCAGACAGGCCCCTAGGCCCTATTATGAACTCTTGCTTTGGTGTCCAGGTATCACTCCTCAGAGGCCTGGGTTCGAAGACCAGCATACAGGGCTTTCCTGAGGCACCAGACAGAAGACCTCTCATCTCCACATGGGAAGCTTCCTTGTTGGAGTTGTGTCAAGCCCTTCGGGTTGGAGAATCCTGCAGAGTCCCTTAGCTACTGCCACATTCCACGGTCTCCATGGCCACCAACCCACATTATGACTCATCCTCAGGAGAGTCCATTTAAACTCAGCCTTCTGGGTAGCTCACCCAAGAGCCCGCAGATTGAGCGTTCCTTGTCTCGACCAGGCAATGGGAAGGTGAGTTGGCGTTTCTCGGCATCCATGCTTAGGGCCCTGCTCTCGAGTCTTTCTGTATGGGGCATCCTGGAACCATCCAATAATACTCGACTGTCCTGAAGAAGGAAACTTTGAAGTTTGGAGCAGCTCACAACTCCCAGCGTAGGGAAACCTCCCTGGCCTCATGACGCCTCCACCCCCTTCAGGAAGGGGCCGTCATGGACACAAACTCCAGCTTGAGGCAACGTCTGATACTCGCCCTGACCTCACCTGCAGGAGATCTCTATTCAGCCTTTGCAGAGTGGGCCTGCCATGCTCTTGGCCCCAAAACTCGTGCTAGCTTGTGTTTTCAGACTTCCTTGCTCACAATCCTGGCCACACCCCTCCAGTTTGGCAATTTTGGAGACACAATGCAGCACTCTGCCTGCCCTCCAGAAGAAAAATGTTGCCCTATAGGGCTAACCAGAAACGCCAAATGAGTAACAACCTGAATGCCACTCGACCATACCCAAATTTTACAGTCTAGCCTGTGCACTAAAGCCCTGTCTGACAGAGCCTGAGGGCAGACGTCCAGTCCAACACCCAGACAGCTGGCCATACATAGAGCATATCACACCCACAATGGCTTTAGGCCATCATCTCTACCCAACCTCAGTTTTCACCTTCAGAACCTTGAACTTATCTCCACTCACTGCTCAGGAGTGAACGTGATGCAAGAATCAGAACTTCTCCTTCGCCTTGGCAAGAAACCTAGTGGTTGGCATGTTGTCCAATGTTCATTGTAGGAGAAAGCAGCATGGACTATGAGGCCCCACCTATCCCTGAGGGCCACAATCTGCACAAACACACATTGTGACCCTCAGCGTGAGCTCTATCCTCATATAAAGCCTCTTAGTTACTGGAACAACAGCCCACATATGGGGCTTGCCAAGCCCCTAGTCCCCCAATCTCAACCAGAGTTCGAGATGTCTAGTCACCCCTACTCAATGCTCTACTCTGGAATCCCTTTTTGGTGGGACACCTGAGGTAAAAAAAAAAAAAAATACAGGAAGGACTCTTCCCATCCTCGGAATGATCCCAACCCCTTGGGATCAGGCCAAATCACCAGAGAAAGAATTGTCCATGGCCCTTGAGGACACCCCGACATTCCACGGCCACCGTTGACACAAAATCCAGAGACAAAACCCTGAGCAAGCGCCACATACTCGCCCTTTGTTCATAGCCTGGAAAATTCTCACGGTCTGTAGATCGAGCCTTCATACATACATCCCCAAACCTAAGCTGAGTTTGTGTTTTCAGACTTCTGTCCCCACAGTCCTGGCCCACACACCATCCAAGCTGGGGCCCCTGGAGCCACACCTCAGGACTGTGGCTTCCCTCTCCAGGGGAATTCTGCCATTTCCATTGGCCACAACCCTATAGATTAGGAGAATCCTCCAAACTCCCCCACCATCCGAATTGTGTTGGCTGCCCAGGACACACAGGGATGATCTTTCACATGTTAGGAAACCACCTCCACTCAGACCCAGAGACAGATATTCCCATAGAATAAGATTGAACTGGACGGGCACTGAGGCTCTAATCAGATCCATTGATTTTGATTCCAGTCATCTCTCGTCAGAGGCCTGGTTTCCAATACCAGCATATGGGAGATTCCTTAGGCACTCATCAAAACAATTCTCTTCTCTACATAGGAAATATACTCTTTAGAGCTCCATAAAAACCTCCGGTTATGAACATCCCTCAAGGCCCCGGATCAAGCACCCCATTCCAAGGTCTACATGGACACAAATGCACATTATGACCCATCCTCAACTCACCCATTTCAAAACACCCGCCTCGGTTGCTCCCCTAGATCCAGCAGATCGAACTTGCCTTGGCTCTATGAGACACCTGGAATGGGAGGCAGGCTGCCCAGGCATCCATCCTTAGAACCCTGCTCTGGATAACTTCCTTATGGGATGTCCTGGAGCCATCCAACAGGTCTCGACTGTCCCACAGAAGGAATCATTGTGGTTTGGAGCATCTCACAATTCCCATCGTGGGAAAACCTCCATGTCCTCGTGACACCCTTCCCTTCATGATGGGGCCGTCATGGACAGAAACTCCGACCTAAGAAAACGTCTGATCCTAGCTCTGTCTTCAGGTATACGGGATCTCGAATCATCTCTGCAGAGGGTGCCTGCCGTCCCCTCACCCCGAAATCTAAGTCTGGCTTGTGTTCTCAGAATTTTTTCCTC
>NW_028134626.1:0-82000 GCF_964662115.1 Mustela nivalis | reverse complement strand
AATACCTCATGGTTGTTCCACAATTACCATAGAGAAAAAAACAAAACAAAACAAACAAACAAAAAAGCTTTTTATTAACAAAGTGTTCAGAACGGGGCGCCACTGTAAACAATGAGAGTTTTCGCTGCCGGGACAATTTTGTTGCAGAAACAGCTGAAAGCAATCGGGTCAGACAGAGCCAAGGGCTGGAGGGATTTTTAAAAGGACAAAAACCGAACCAAATCTAACCAAAACAAAAATCAAAACCAATGGCCAAGATTTCAAGTTTGCTAATAAAGGTATGACATTCTCCTCAGACATGCGAGTGACTTGATCACTTTCTTTATATATTTATATTTGAAGAAGAAGGAACTATTTGATGCAGCAAATCCACGTTGGTTAAAAACTACCAGATATGGGGGCTCCTGGGTGGCTCAGTGGTTTCGGCCTCTGCCTTCGGCTCAGGTCATGATTTCAGGGTCCTGGGATGGAGCCCCACATCGGGCTCTCTGCTCAGCGGGGAGCCTGCTTTCCCCCTCTCTCTCTGCCTCCCTCTCTACCTACTTGTGATCTGTCTGTCAAATGGGTAAATAAGATCTTTAAAAAAAGAATTACTAGATGTGAAATACATCGAGGGTATGGGAAGGAAAATGATTTCCCCTGATCTGACTAGGAAGTGGTTGAAGCCTGAATTAAAGTGCTATAAAAAGAGTAAAGACCTGGGAGATATATGGGGTAAAAATCCCTAGAAAAACAGCAATAATAACTGGCTGCTCTTTATTGACCAGATCCTGCGGTAGGCAAAGAAGAGCTGGTTTTAGCCAGAGGATGATCTCCGTTTGTCTTCATGATCTGGCATTTCCTGCAAGCCAGGCATGGGGCTCTGCACTAGAGCTGCAAATGCTGGGGGCCCTCATTGTCCCTTTTCTCTTCTCAGGGGGACAACGGGCATGTCCATGATGCAGTGTGACAGGCTTTACCACAGGGAGATAATAGACTTCCAAGGGTAGGTGGGAGCTGGGAAAAGCCACTTAGGAACAGATTTTCAGGGGAGGTGATAGACAAGGGCAAAGCGAAGAATGAGGATGAGTGTGTCAAGTTTCAAAGTGCCAGGAGGCAGCACAGTGCATTCGGGAAACTACAGCAAGTTCATGACAACCGACAGCTGATCTGGCAGCATCACCTGGGGATGGAGGCTGAGCCCCGGGGTTAACACTGGGGGTGAGATGGTTTGTATACTATGGCCAGGAGGTGAGGTACTACACTGTGGGGGCACAGGGACCTACTGGAGGATTTCAAATATCAGAATCGTAACCATAATAGAGTATTTAATTGCATCCTAGCTTTCATCAAGTGTAAGATGCACTATAGTTTATGTTCGACTAAGAAAGAGAAATGCTGTCAGTTAAAGTAGGATATGTCATCAAGTGCAAGGTGAGTGCCACCTTAAGAGATATTAAAATGGGGGGGGGGACAAATCTTAGAACAAGTAAATTGTGGTAGTAGAATAATTAAGAAAGATCCAACACTTGGATCAACTAACGAAGTGATTATTGCTTACCATGTGCCCCAAACTATATTAAGTCCTAGAACAAGAGACGTGCTCATCTTGATGCCCCGCAGCTGTTAGACCCAAGGTACAGAGGGCAGTAGCCAACGACCAGCAGGCCCCAAGTGTCATGTGCAGACTCTAAGAGCAACTGCCTTTGAAAGAGGAAACAGTTGAGAGTGGGCTTTCTGATGTAGAGAATTACTAGCTGGGAAAGTAGGACAATTGACACAGAATCGGAATTGATGCCCCTACATGACAGAGTTGGTGAAACTTCCCTTCTCAGAGATCTTGAGCCTCCTCTGAAATGAATTTTTCATTTTGGACAGAACATTCAGGATAAATATGATCTGTTTGAGTTCCTGGTTCTCTCATTAGGACTGTTTCTTAGGCTTCACTGGCACAAGAAAAAGGTTTTGATAATCCAGGTAAATCCTGACAAAAGCAAAGCACGGGATCTATGAAAATCTAACCACTCAGAGGAGAACAACAGATAAAGGGCCAGGCCGACCTGACCCTGCAGGACAGGTAAGGCTGGTCTGGCAACAGGGGTAGAGGGGAAGTGCCCATCTCCTGCTAGAAGAGCTAGAGAAGACCCCTTCCGGAGAGACCACCAGGAGAGGAGAGCAGTAGGTGCTGATGATGAAGAATATTTTAATCAGCAGAGAAGGTCAAAATGACAAAGTTCCACGATCAGAGTAAACATATGGGATAAAAAATAAAAAATAAAGAAAAAACATTTTTTTGAAAGGACTTTTTTTTAAAGGAATTTAAACAAAAGTCCTTTTAAAGAGACAGTTGGCTGTTTAAACCAATAGTACAACTCACTGAGAGAATCGCCACATTATTTCTTGGGGTAGAAAGGACCTGGAATGTAGAAAGACCTATTCTGCAGAGGAAAAAATAGAATCACTAACAGGCCTCATGCCTTGCACAGCCAGTGGCTAGAATCCCTGCCTCATGAGACCCTGTGCCAGAAGGCCGCTAGAACCATCTCAACTATGTTAGTCTTTCTTGGAAGCCAACAAGTGTTTGCCCAGTTAAGAGCACGGTAACAATCAGTCACGTTATGTTATAATGATTGTCGATATCTTTAAAAGCCTTGTCAAGTTCCTTTTTGAGTAACCCTCACCCCACCCTTAGAGAAATTTATCTGTGGTTCACCTCTTTGAAATACCTCATGGTTGTTCCACAATTACCATAGAGAAAAAAACAAAACAAAACAAACAAACAAAAAAGCTTTTTATTAACAAAGTGTTCAGAAGGGGGCGCCACTGTAAACAATGAGAGTTTTCGCTGCCGGGACAATTTTGTTGCAGAAACAGCTGAAAGCAATCGGGTCAGACAGAGCCAAGGGCTGGAGGGATTTTTAAAAGGACAAAAACCGAACCAAATCTAACCAAAACAAAAATCAAAACCAATGGCCAAGATTTCAAGTTTGCTACTAAAGGTATGACATTCTCCTCAGACATGCGAGTGACTTGATCACTTTCTTTATATATTTATATTTGAAGAAGAAGGAACTATTTGATGCAGCAAATCCACGTTGGTTATAAACTACCAGATATGGGGGCTCCTGGGTGGCTCAGTGGTTTCGGCCTCTGCCTTCGGATCAGGTCATGATTTCAGGGTCCTGGGATGGAGCCCCACATCGGGCTCTCTGCTCAGCGGGGAGCCTGCTTTCCCCCTCTCTCTCTGCCTCCCTCTCTACCTACTTGTGATCTGTCTGTCAAATGGGTAAATAAGATCTTTAAAAAAAGAATTACTAGATGTGAAATACATCGAGGGTATGGGAAGGAAAATGATTTCCCCTGATCTGACTAGGAAGTGGTTGAAGCCTGAATTAAAGTGCTATAAAAAGAGTAAAGACCTGGGAGATATATGGGGTAAAAATCCCTAGAAAAACAGCAATAATAACTGGCTGCTCTTTATTGACCAGATCCTGCGGTAGGCAAAGAAGAGCTGGTTTTAGCCAGAGGATGATCTCCGTATGTCTTCATGATCTGGCATTTCCTGCAAGCCAGGCATGGGGCTCTGCACTAGAGCTGCAAATGCTGGGGGCCCTCATTGTCCCTTTTCTCTTCTCAGGGGGACAACGGGCATGTCCATGATGCAGTGTGACAGGCTTTACCACAGGGAGATAAAAGACTGCCAAGGGTAGGTGGGAGCTGGGAAAAGCCACTTAGAAACAGATTTTCAGGGGAGGTGATAGACAAGGGCAAAGCGAAGAATGAGGATGAGTGTGTCAAGTTTCAAAGTGCCAGGAGGCAGCACAGTGCATTCGGGAAACTACAGCAAGTTCATGACAACCGACAGCTGATCTGGCAGCATCACCTGGGGATGGAGGCTGAGCCCCGGGGTTAACACTGGGGGTGGGATGGTTTGTATACAATGGCCAGGAGGTGAGGTACTACACTGTGGGGGCACAGGGACCTACTGGAGGATTTCAAATATCAGAATCGTAACCATAATAGAGTATTTAATTGCATCCTAGCTTTCATCAAGTGTAAGATGCACTATAGTTTATGTTCGACTAAGAAAGAGAAATGCTGTCAGTTAAAGTAGGATATGTCATCAAGTGCAAGGTGAGTGCCACCTTAAGAGATATTAAAATGGGGGGGGGGGACAAATCTTAGAACAAGTAAATTGTGGTAGTAGAATAATTAAGAAAGATCCAACACTTGGATCAACTAACGAAGTGATTATTGCTTACCATGTGCCCCAAACTATATTAAGTCCTAGAACAAGAGACGTGCTCATCTTGATGCCCCGCAGCTGTTAGACCCAAGGTACAGAGGGCAGTAGCCAACGACCAGCAGGCCCCAAGTGTCATGTGCAGACTCTAAGAGCAACTGCCTTTGAAAGAGGAAACAGTTGAGAGTGGGCTTTCTGATGTAGAGAATTACTAGCTGGGAAAGTAGGACAATTGACACAGAATCGGAATTGATGCCCCTACATGACAGAGTTGGTGAAACTTCCCTTCTCAGAGATCTTGAGCCTCCTCTGAAATGAATTTTTCATTTTGGACAGAACATTCAGGATAAATATGATCTGTTTGAGTTCCTGGTTCTCTCATTAGGACTGTTTCTTAGGCTTCACTGGCACAAGAAAAGGGTTTTGATAATCCAGGTAAATCCTGACAAAAGCAAAGCACGGGATCTATGAAAATCTAACCACTCAGAGGAGAACAACAGATAAAGGGCCAGGCCGACCTGACCCTGCAGGACAGGTAAGGCTGGTCTGGCAACAGGGGTAGAGGGGAAGTGCCCATCTCCTGCTAGAAGAGCTAGAGAAGACCCCTTCCGGAGAGACCACCAGGAGAGGAGAGCAGTAGGTGCTGATGATGAAGAATATTTTAATCAGCAGAGAAGGTCAAAATGACAAAGTTCCACGATCAGAGTAAACATATGGGATAAAAAATAAAAAATAAAGAAAAAACATTTTTTTGAAAGGACTTTTTTTTAAAGGAATTTAAACAAAAGTCCTTTTAAAGAGACAGTTGGCTGTTTAAACCAATAGTACAACTCACTGAGAGAATCGCCACATTATTTCTTGGGGTAGAAAGGACCTGGAATGTAGAAAGACCTATTCTGCAGAGGAAAAAATAGAATCACTAACAGGCCTCATGCCTTGCACAGCCAGTGGCTAGAATCCCTGCCTCATGAGACCCTGTGCCAGAAGGCCGCTAGAACCATCTCAACTATGTTAGTCTTTCTTGGAAGCCAACAAGTGTTTGCCCAGTTAAGAGCACGGTAACAATCAGTCACGTTATGTTATAATGATTGTCGATATCTTTAAAAGCCTTGTCAAGTTCCTTTTTGAGTAACCCTCACCCCACCCTTAGAGAAATTTATCTGTGGTTCACCTCTTTGAAATACCTCATGGTTGTTCCACAATTACCATAGAGAAAAAAACAAAACAAAACAAACAAACAAAAAAGCTTTTTATTAACAAAGTGTTCAGAAGGGGGCGCCACTGTAAACAATGAGAGTTTTCGCTGCCGGGACAATTTTGTTGCAGAAACAGCTGAAAGCAATCGGGTCAGACAGAGCCAAGGGCTGGAGGGATTTTTAAAAGGACAAAAACCGAACCAAATCTAACCAAAACAAAAATCAAAACCAATGGCCAAGATTTCAAGTTTGCTACTAAAGGTATGACATTCTCCTCAGACATGCGAGTGACTTGATCACTTTCTTTATATATTTATATTTGAAGAAGAAGGAACTATTTGATGCAGCAAATCCACGTTGGTTATAAACTACCAGATATGGGGGCTCCTGGGTGGCTCAGTGGTTTCGGCCTCTGCCTTCGGATCAGGTCATGATTTCAGGGTCCTGGGATGGAGCCCCACATCGGGCTCTCTGCTCAGCGGGGAGCCTGCTTTCCCCCTCTCTCTCTGCCTCCCTCTCTACCTACTTGTGATCTGTCTGTCAAATGGGTAAATAAGATCTTTAAAAAAAGAATTACTAGATGTGAAATACATCGAGGGTATGGGAAGGAAAATGATTTCCCCTGATCTGACTAGGAAGTGGTTGAAGCCTGAATTAAAGTGCTATAAAAAGAGTAAAGACCTGGGAGATATATGGGGTAAAAATCCCTAGAAAAACAGCAATAATAACTGGCTGCTCTTTATTGACCAGATCCTGCGGTAGGCAAAGAAGAGCTGGTTTTAGCCAGAGGATGATCTCCGTATGTCTTCATGATCTGGCATTTCCTGCAAGCCAGGCATGGGGCTCTGCACTAGAGCTGCAAATGCTGGGGGCCCTCATTGTCCCTTTTCTCTTCTCAGGGGGACAACGGGCATGTCCATGATGCAGTGTGACAGGCTTTACCACAGGGAGATAAAAGACTGCCAAGGGTAGGTGGGAGCTGGGAAAAGCCACTTAGAAACAGATTTTCAGGGGAGGTGATAGACAAGGGCAAAGCGAAGAATGAGGATGAGTGTGTCAAGTTTCAAAGTGCCAGGAGGCAGCACAGTGCATTCGGGAAACTACAGCAAGTTCATGACAACCGACAGCTGATCTGGCAGCATCACCTGGGGATGGAGGCTGAGCCCCGGGGTTAACACTGGGGGTGGGATGGTTTGTATACAATGGCCAGGAGGTGAGGTACTACACTGTGGGGGCACAGGGACCTACTGGAGGATTTCAAATATCAGAATCGTAACCATAATAGAGTATTTAATTGCATCCTAGCTTTCATCAAGTGTAAGATGCACTATAGTTTATGTTCGACTAAGAAAGAGAAATGCTGTCAGTTAAAGTAGGATATGTCATCAAGTGCAAGGTGAGTGCCACCTTAAGAGATATTAAAATGGGGGGGGGGGACAAATCTTAGAACAAGTAAATTGTGGTAGTAGAATAATTAAGAAAGATCCAACACTTGGATCAACTAACGAAGTGATTATTGCTTACCATGTGCCCCAAACTATATTAAGTCCTAGAACAAGAGACGTGCTCATCTTGATGCCCCGCAGCTGTTAGACCCAAGGTACAGAGGGCAGTAGCCAACGACCAGCAGGCCCCAAGTGTCATGTGCAGACTCTAAGAGCAACTGCCTTTGAAAGAGGAAACAGTTGAGAGTGGGCTTTCTGATGTAGAGAATTACTAGCTGGGAAAGTAGGACAATTGACACAGAATCGGAATTGATGCCCCTACATGACAGAGTTGGTGAAACTTCCCTTCTCAGAGATCTTGAGCCTCCTCTGAAATGAATTTTTCATTTTGGACAGAACATTCAGGATAAATATGATCTGTTTGAGTTCCTGGTTCTCTCATTAGGACTGTTTCTTAGGCTTCACTGGCACAAGAAAAGGGTTTTGATAATCCAGGTAAATCCTGACAAAAGCAAAGCACGGGATCTATGAAAATCTAACCACTCAGAGGAGAACAACAGATAAAGGGCCAGGCCGACCTGACCCTGCAGGACAGGTAAGGCTGGTCTGGCAACAGGGGTAGAGGGGAAGTGCCCATCTCCTGCTAGAAGAGCTAGAGAAGACCCCTTCCGGAGAGACCACCAGGAGAGGAGAGCAGTAGGTGCTGATGATGAAGAATATTTTAATCAGCAGAGAAGGTCAAAATGACAAAGTTCCACGATCAGAGTAAACATATGGGATAAAAAATAAAAAATAAAGAAAAAACATTTTTTTGAAAGGACTTTTTTTTAAAGGAATTTAAACAAAAGTCCTTTTAAAGAGACAGTTGGCTGTTTAAACCAATAGTACAACTCACTGAGAGAATCGCCACATTATTTCTTGGGGTAGAAAGGACCTGGAATGTAGAAAGACCTATTCTGCAGAGGAAAAAATAGAATCACTAACAGGCCTCATGCCTTGCACAGCCAGTGGCTAGAATCCCTGCCTCATGAGACCCTGTGCCAGAAGGCCGCTAGAACCATCTCAACTATGTTAGTCTTTCTTGGAAGCCAACAAGTGTTTGCCCAGTTAAGAGCACGGTAACAATCAGTCACGTTATGTTATAATGATTGTCGATATCTTTAAAAGCCTTGTCAAGTTCCTTTTTGAGTAACCCTCACCCCACCCTTAGAGAAATTTATCTGTGGTTCACCTCTTTGAAATACCTCATGGTTGTTCCACAATTACCATAGAGAAAAAAACAAAACAAAACAAACAAACAAAAAAGCTTTTTATTAACAAAGTGTTCAGAAGGGGGCGCCACTGTAAACAATGAGAGTTTTCGCTGCCGGGACAATTTTGTTGCAGAAACAGCTGAAAGCAATCGGGTCAGACAGAGCCAAGGGCTGGAGGGATTTTTAAAAGGACAAAAACCGAACCAAATCTAACCAAAACAAAAATCAAAACCAATGGCCAAGATTTCAAGTTTGCTACTAAAGGTATGACATTCTCCTCAGACATGCGAGTGACTTGATCACTTTCTTTATATATTTATATTTGAAGAAGAAGGAACTATTTGATGCAGCAAATCCACGTTGGTTATAAACTACCAGATATGGGGGCTCCTGGGTGGCTCAGTGGTTTCGGCCTCTGCCTTCGGATCAGGTCATGATTTCAGGGTCCTGGGATGGAGCCCCACATCGGGCTCTCTGCTCAGCGGGGAGCCTGCTTTCCCCCTCTCTCTCTGCCTCCCTCTCTACCTACTTGTGATCTGTCTGTCAAATGGGTAAATAAGATCTTTAAAAAAAGAATTACTAGATGTGAAATACATCGAGGGTATGGGAAGGAAAATGATTTCACCTGATCTGACTAGGAAGTGGTTGAAGCCTGAATTAAAGTGCTATAAAAAGAGTAAAGACCTGGGAGATATATGGGGTAAAAATCCCTAGAAAAACAGCAATAATAACTGGCTGCTCTTTATTGACCAGATCCTGCGGTAGGCAAAGAAGAGCTGGTTTTAGCCAGAGGATGATCTCCGTATGTCTTCATGATCTGGCATTTCCTGCAAGCCAGGCATGGGGCTCTGCACTAGAGCTGCAAATGCTGGGGGCCCTCATTGTCCCTTTTCTCTTCTCAGGGGGACAACGGGCATGTCCATGATGCAGTGTGACAGGCTTTACCACAGGGAGATAAAAGACTGCCAAGGGTAGGTGGGAGCTGGGAAAAGCCACTTAGAAACAGATTTTCAGGGGAGGTGATAGACAAGGGCAAAGCGAAGAATGAGGATGAGTGTGTCAAGTTTCAAAGTGCCAGGAGGCAGCACAGTGCATTCGGGAAACTACAGCAAGTTCATGACAACCGACAGCTGATCTGGCAGCATCACCTGGGGATGGAGGCTGAGCCCCGGGGTTAACACTGGGGGTGGGATGGTTTGTATACAATGGCCAGGAGGTGAGGTACTACACTGTGGGGGCACAGGGACCTACTGGAGGATTTCAAATATCAGAATCGTAACCATAATAGAGTATTTAATTGCATCCTAGCTTTCATCAAGTGTAAGATGCACTATAGTTTATGTTCGACTAAGAAAGAGAAATGCTGTCAGTTAAAGTAGGATATGTCATCAAGTGCAAGGTGAGTGCCACCTTAAGAGATATTAAAATGGGGGGGGGGGACAAATCTTAGAACAAGTAAATTGTGGTAGTAGAATAATTAAGAAAGATCCAACACTTGGATCAACTAACGAAGTGATTATTGCTTACCATGTGCCCCAAACTATATTAAGTCCTAGAACAAGAGACGTGCTCATCTTGATGCCCCGCAGCTGTTAGACCCAAGGTACAGAGGGCAGTAGCCAACGACCAGCAGGCCCCAAGTGTCATGTGCAGACTCTAAGAGCAACTGCCTTTGAAAGAGGAAACAGTTGAGAGTGGGCTTTCTGATGTAGAGAATTACTAGCTGGGAAAGTAGGACAATTGACACAGAATCGGAATTGATGCCCCTACATGACAGAGTTGGTGAAACTTCCCTTCTCAGAGATCTTGAGCCTCCTCTGAAATGAATTTTTCATTTTGGACAGAACATTCAGGATAAATATGATCTGTTTGAGTTCCTGGTTCTCTCATTAGGACTGTTTCTTAGGCTTCACTGGCACAAGAAAAGGGTTTTGATAATCCAGGTAAATCCTGACAAAAGCAAAGCACGGGATCTATGAAAATCTAACCACTCAGAGGAGAACAACAGATAAAGGGCCAGGCCGACCTGACCCTGCAGGACAGGGAAGGCTGGTCTGGCAACAGGGGTAGAGGGGAAGTGCCCATCTCCTGCTAGAAGAGCTAGAGAAGACCCCTTCCGGAGAGACCACCAGGAGAGGAGAGCAGTAGGTGCTGATGATGAAGAATATTTTAATCAGCAGAGAAGGTCAAAATGACAAAGTTCCACGATCAGAGTAAACATATGGGATAAAAAATAAAAAATAAAGAAAAAAGATTTTTTTGAAAGGACTTTTTTTTAAAGGAATTTAAACAAAAGTCCTTTTAAAGAGACAGTTGGCTGTTTAAACCAATAGTACAACTCACTGAGAGAATCGCCACATTATTTCTTGGGGTAGAAAGGACCTGGAATGTAGAAAGACCTATTCTGCAGAGGAAAAAATAGAATCACTAACAGGCCTCATGCCTTGCACAGCCAGTGGCTAGAATCCCTGCCTCATGAGACCCTGTGCCAGAAGGCCGCTAGAACCATCTCAACTATGTTAGTCTTTCTTGGAAGCCAACAAGTGTTTGCCCAGTTAAGAGCACGGTAACAATCAGTCACGTTATGTTATAATGATTGTCGATATCTTTAAAAGCCTTGTCAAGTTCCTTTTTGAGTAACCCTCACCCCACCCTTAGAGAAATTTATCTGTGGTTCACCTCTTTGAAATACCTCATGGTTGTTCCACAATTACCATAGAGAAAAAAACAAAACAAAACAAACAAACAAAAAAGCTTTTTATTAACAAAGTGTTCAGAAGGGGGCGCCACTGTAAACAATGAGAGTTTTCGCTGCCGGGACAATTTTGTTGCAGAAACAGCTGAAAGCAATCGGGTCAGACAGAGCCAAGGGCTGGAGGGATTTTTAAAAGGACAAAAACCGAACCAAATCTAACCAAAACAAAAATCAAAACCAATGGCCAAGATTTCAAGTTTGCTACTAAAGGTATGACATTCTCCTCAGACATGCGAGTGACTTGATCACTTTCTTTATATATTTATATTTGAAGAAGAAGGAACTATTTGATGCAGCAAATCCACGTTGGTTAAAAACTACCAGATATGGGGGCTCCTGGGTGGCTCAGTGGTTTCGGCCTCTGCCTTCGGATCAGGTCATGATTTCAGGGTCCTGGGATGGAGCCCCACATCGGGCTCTCTGCTCAGCGGGGAGCCTGCTTTCCCCCTCTCTCTCTGCCTCCCTCTCTACCTACTTGTGATCTGTCTGTCAAATGGGTAAATAAGATCTTTAAAAAAAGAATTACTAGATGTGAAATACATCGAGGGTATGGGAAGGAAAATGATTTCCCCTGATCTGACTAGGAAGTGGTTGAAGCCTGAATTAAAGTGCTATAAAAAGAGTAAAGACCTGGGAGATATATGGGGTAAAAATCCCTAGAAAAACAGCAATAATAACTGGCTGCTCTTTATTGACCACATCCTGCGGTAGGCAAAGAAGAGCTGGTTTTAGCCAGAGGATGATCTCCGTATGTCTTCATGATCTGGCATTTCCTGCAAGCCAGGCATGGGGCTCTGCACTAGAGCTGCAAATGCTGGGGGCCCTCATTGTCCCTTTTCTCTTCTCAGGGGGACAACGGGCATGTCCATGATGCAGTGTGACAGGCTTTACCACAGGGAGATAATAGACTTCCAAGGGTAGGTGGGAGCTGGGAAAAGCCACTTAGAAACAGATTTTCAGGGGAGGTGATAGACAAGGGCAAAGCGAAGAATGAGGATGAGTGTGTCAAGTTTCAAAGTGCCAGGAGGCAGCACAGTGCATTCGGGAAACTACAGCAAGTTCATGACAACCGACAGCTGATCTGGCAGCATCACCTGGGGATGGAGGCTGAGCCCCGGGGTTAACACTGGGGGTGAGATGGTTTGTATACTATGGCCAGGAGGTGAGGTACTACACTGTGGGGGCACAGGGAGCTACTGGAGGATTTCAAATATCAGAATCGTAACCATAATAGAGTATTTAATTGCATCCTAGCTTTCATCAAGTGTAAGATGCACTATAGTTTATGTTCGACTAAGAAAGAGAAATGCTGTCAGTTAAAGTAGGATATGTCATCAAGTGCAAGGTGAGTGCCACCTTAAGAGATATTAAAATGGGGGGGGGACAAATCTTAGAACAAGTAAATTGTGGTAGTAGAATAATTAAGAAAGATCCAACACTTGGATCAACTAACGAAGTGATTATTGCTTACCATGTGCCCCAAACTATATTAAGTCCTAGAACAAGAGACGTGCTCATCTTGATGCCCCGCAGCTGTTAGACCCAAGGTACAGAGGGCAGTAGCCAACGACCAGCAGGCCCCAAGTGTCATGTGCAGACTCTAAGAGCAACTGCCTTTGAAAGAGGAAACAGTTGAGAGTGGGCTTTCTGATGTAGAGAATTACTAGCTGGGAAAGTAGGACAATTGACACAGAATCGGAATTGATGCCCCTACATGACAGAGTTGGTGAAACTTCCCTTCTCAGAGATCTTGAGCCTCCTCTGAAATGAATTTTTCATTTTGGACAGAACATTCAGGATAAATATGATCTGTTTGAGTTCCTGGTTCTCTCATTAGGACTGTTTCTTAGGCTTCACTGGCACAAGAAAAGGGTTTTGATAATCCAGGTAAATCCTGACAAAAGCAAAGCACGGGATCTATGAAAATCTAACCACTCAGAGGAGAACAACAGATAAAGGGCCAGGCCGACCTGACCCTGCAGGACAGGTAAGGCTGGTCTGGCAACAGGGGTAGAGGGGAAGTGCCCATCTCCTGCTAGAAGAGCTAGAGAAGACCCCTTCCGGAGAGACCACCAGGAGAGGAGAGCAGTAGGTGCTGATGATGAAGAATATTTTAATCAGCAGAGAAGGTCAAAATGACAAAGTTCCACGATCAGAGTAAACATATGGGATAAAAAATAAAAAATAAAGAAAAAAGATTTTTTTGAAAGGACTTTTTTTTAAAGGAATTTAAACAAAAGTCCTTTTAAAGAGACAGTTGGCTGTTTAAACCAATAGTACAACTCACTGAGAGAATCGCCACATTATTTCTTGGGGTAGAAAGGACCTGGAATGTAGAAAGACCTATTCTGCAGAGGAAAAAATAGAATCACTAACAGGCCTCATGCCTTGCACAGCCAGTGGCTAGAATCCCTGCCTCATGAGACCCTGTGCCAGAAGGCCGCTAGAACCATCTCAACTATGTTAGTCTTTCTTGGAAGCCAACAAGTGTTTGCCCAGTTAAGAGCACGGTAACAATCAGTCACGTTATGTTATAATGATTGTCGATATCTTTAAAAGCCTTGTCAAGTTCCTTTTTGAGTAACCCTCACCCCACCCTTAGAGAAATTTATCTGTGGTTCACCTCTTTGAAATACCTCATGGTTGTTCCACAATTACCATAGAGAAAAAAACAAAACAAAACAAACAAACAAAAAAGCTTTTTATTAACAAAGTGTTCAGAAGGGGGCGCCACTGTAAACAATGAGAGTTTTCGCTGCCGGGACAATTTTGTTGCAGAAACAGCTGAAAGCAATCGGGTCAGACAGAGCCAAGGGCTGGAGGGATTTTTAAAAGGACAAAAACCGAACCAAATCTAACCAAAACAAAAATCAAAACCAATGGCCAAGATTTCAAGTTTGCTACTAAAGGTATGACATTCTCCTCAGACATGCGAGTGACTTGATCACTTTCTTTATATATTTATATTTGAAGAAGAAGGAACTATTTGATGCAGCAAATCCACGTTGGTTATAAACTACCAGATATGGGGGCTCCTGGGTGGCTCAGTGGTTTCGGCCTCTGCCTTCGGATCAGGTCATGATTTCAGGGTCCTGGGATGGAGCCCCACATCGGGCTCTCTGCTCAGCGGGGAGCCTGCTTTCCCCCTCTCTCTCTGCCTCCCTCTCTACCTACTTGTGATCTGTCTGTCAAATGGGTAAATAAGATCTTTAAAAAAAGAATTACTAGATGTGAAATACATCGAGGGTATGGGAAGGAAAATGATTTCCCCTGATCTGACTAGGAAGTGGTTGAAGCCTGAATTAAAGTGCTATAAAAAGAGTAAAGACCTGGGAGATATATGGGGTAAAAATCCCTAGAAAAACAGCAATAATAACTGGCTGCTCTTTATTGACCAGATCCTGCGGTAGGCAAAGAAGAGCTGGTTTTAGCCAGAGGATGATCTCCGTATGTCTTCATGATCTGGCATTTCCTGCAAGCCAGGCATGGGGCTCTGCACTAGAGCTGCAAATGCTGGGGGCCCTCATTGTCCCTTTTCTCTTCTCAGGGGGACAACGGGCATGTCCATGATGCAGTGTGACAGGCTTTACCACAGGGAGATAATAGACTTCCAAGGGTAGGTGGGAGCTGGGAAAAGCCACTTAGAAACAGATTTTCAGGGGAGGTGATAGACAAGGGCAAAGCGAAGAATGAGGATGAGTGTGTCAAGTTTCAAAGTGCCAGGAGGCAGCACAGTGCATTCGGGAAACTACAGCAAGTTCATGACAACCGACAGCTGATCTGGCAGCATCACCTGGGGATGGAGGCTGAGCCCCGGGGTTAACACTGGGGGTGAGATGGTTTGTATACTATGGCCAGGAGGTGAGGTACTACACTGTGGGGGCACAGGGAGCTACTGGAGGATTTCAAATATCAGAATCGTAACCATAATAGAGTATTTAATTGCATCCTAGCTTTCATCAAGTGTAAGATGCACTATAGTTTATGTTCGACTAAGAAAGAGAAATGCTGTCAGTTAAAGTAGGATATGTCATCAAGTGCAAGGTGAGTGTCACCTTAAGAGATATTAAAATGGGGGGGGGGACAAATCTTAGAACAAGTAAATTGTGGTAGTAGAATAATTAAGAAAGATCCAACACTTGGATCAACTAACGAAGTGATTATTGCTTACCATGTGCCCCAAACTATATTAAGTCCTAGAACAAGAGACGTGCTCATCTTGATGCCCCGCAGCTGTTAGACCCAAGGTACAGAGGGCAGTAGCCAACGACCAGCAGGCCCCAAGTGTCATGTGCAGACTCTAAGAGCAACTGCCTTTGAAAGAGGAAACAGTTGAGAGTGGGCTTTCTGATGTAGAGAATTACTAGCTGGGAAAGTAGGACAATTGACACAGAATCGGAATTGATGCCCCTACATGACAGAGTTGGTGAAACTTCCCTTCTCAGAGATCTTGAGCCTCCTCTGAAATGAATTTTTCATTTTGGACAGAACATTCAGGATAAATATGATCTGTTTGAGTTCCTGGTTCTCTCATTAGGACTGTTTCTTAGGCTTCACTGGCACAAGAAAAGGGTTTTGATAATCCAGGTAAATCCTGACAAAAGCAAAGCACGGGATCTATGAAAATCTAACCACTCAGAGGAGAACAACAGATAAAGGGCCAGGCCGACCTGACCCTGCAGGACAGGTAAGGCTGGTCTGGCAACAGGGGTAGAGGGGAAGTGCCCATCTCCTGCTAGAAGAGCTAGAGAAGACCCCTTCCGGAGAGACCACCAGGAGAGGAGAGCAGTAGGTGCTGATGATGAAGAATATTTTAATCAGCAGAGAAGGTCAAAATGACAAAGTTCCACGATCAGAGTAAACATATGGGATAAAAAATAAAAAATAAAGAAAAAACATTTTTTTGAAAGGACTTTTTTTTAAAGGAATTTAAACAAAAGTCCTTTTAAAGAGACAGTTGGCTGTTTAAACCAATAGTACAACTCACTGAGAGAATCGCCACATTATTTCTTGGGGTAGAAAGGACCTGGAATGTAGAAAGACCTATTCTGCAGAGGAAAAAATAGAATCACTAACAGGCCTCATGCCTTGCACAGCCAGTGGCTAGAATCCCTGCCTCATGAGACCCTGTGCCAGAAGGCCGCTAGAACCATCTCAACTATGTTAGTCTTTCTTGGAAGCCAACAAGTGTTTGCCCAGTTAAGAGCACGGTAACAATCAGTCACGTTATGTTATAATGATTGTCGATATCTTTAAAAGCCTTGTCAAGTTCCTTTTTGAGTAACCCTCACCCCACCCTTAGAGAAATTTATCTGTGGTTCACCTCTTTGAAATACCTCATGGTTGTTCCACAATTACCATAGAGAAAAAAACAAAACAAAACAAACAAACAAAAAAGCTTTTTATTAACAAAGTGTTCAGAAGGGGGCGCCACTGTAAACAATGAGAGTTTTCGCTGCCGGGACAATTTTGTTGCAGAAACAGCTGAAAGCAATCGGGTCAGACAGAGCCAAGGGCTGGAGGGATTTTTAAAAGGACAAAAACCGAACCAAATCTAACCAAAACAAAAATCAAAACCAATGGCCAAGATTTCAAGTTTGCTACTAAAGGTATGACATTCTCCTCAGACATGCGAGTGACTTGATCACTTTCTTTATATATTTATATTTGAAGAAGAAGGAACTATTTGATGCAGCAAATCCACGTTGGTTATAAACTACCAGATATGGGGGCTCCTGGGTGGCTCAGTGGTTTCGGCCTCTGCCTTCGGATCAGGTCATGATTTCAGGGTCCTGGGATGGAGCCCCACATCGGGCTCTCTGCTCAGCGGGGAGCCTGCTTTCCCCCTCTCTCTCTGCCTCCCTCTCTACCTACTTGTGATCTGTCTGTCAAATGGGTAAATAAGATCTTTAAAAAAAGAATTACTAGATGTGAAATACATCGAGGGTATGGGAAGGAAAATGATTTCCCCTGATCTGACTAGGAAGTGGTTGAAGCCTGAATTAAAGTGCTATAAAAAGAGTAAAGACCTGGGAGATATATGGGGTAAAAATCCCTAGAAAAACAGCAATAATAACTGGCTGCTCTTTATTGACCAGATCCTGCGGTAGGCAAAGAAGAGCTGGTTTTAGCCAGAGGATGATCTCCGTATGTCTTCATGATCTGGCATTTCCTGCAAGCCAGGCATGGGGCTCTGCACTAGAGCTGCAAATGCTGGGGGCCCTCATTGTCCCTTTTCTCTTCTCAGGGGGACAACGGGCATGTCCATGATGCAGTGTGACAGGCTTTACCACAGGGAGATAATAGACTTCCAAGGGTAGGTGGGAGCTGGGAAAAGCCACTTAGAAACAGATTTTCAGGGGAGGTGATAGACAAGGGCAAAGCGAAGAATGAGGATGAGTGTGTCAAGTTTCAAAGTGCCAGGAGGCAGCACAGTGCATTCGGGAAACTACAGCAAGTTCATGACAACCGACAGCTGATCTGGCAGCATCACCTGGGGATGGAGGCTGAGCCCCGGGGTTAACACTGGGGGTGAGATGGTTTGTATACTATGGCCAGGAGGTGAGGTACTACACTGTGGGGGCACAGGGAGCTACTGGAGGATTTCAAATATCAGAATCGTAACCATAATAGAGTATTTAATTGCATCCTAGCTTTCATCAAGTGTAAGATGCACTATAGTTTATGTTCGACTAAGAAAGAGAAATGCTGTCAGTTAAAGTAGGATATGTCATCAAGTGCAAGGTGAGTGCCACCTTAAGAGATATTAAAATGGGGGGGGGGACAAATCTTAGAACAAGTAAATTGTGGTAGTAGAATAATTAAGAAAGATCCAACACTTGGATCAACTAACGAAGTGATTATTGCTTACCATGTGCCCCAAACTATATTAAGTCCTAGAACAAGAGACGTGCTCATCTTGATGCCCCGCAGCTGTTAGACCCAAGGTACAGAGGGCAGTAGCCAACGACCAGCAGGCCCCAAGTGTCATGTGCAGACTCTAAGAGCAACTGCCTTTGAAAGAGGAAACAGTTGAGAGTGGGCTTTCTGATGTAGAGAATTACTAGCTGGGAAAGTAGGACAATTGACACAGAATCGGAATTGATGCCCCTACATGACAGAGTTGGTGAAACTTCCCTTCTCAGAGATCTTGAGCCTCCTCTGAAATGAATTTTTCATTTTGGACAGAACATTCAGGATAAATATGATCTGTTTGAGTTCCTGGTTCTCTCATTAGGACTGTTTCTTAGGCTTCACTGGCACAAGAAAAGGGTTTTGATAATCCAGGTAAATCCTGACAAAAGCAAAGCACGGGATCTATGAAAATCTAACCACTCAGAGGAGAACAACAGATAAAGGGCCAGGCCGACCTGACCCTGCAGGACAGGTAAGGCTGGTCTGGCAACAGGGGTAGAGGGGAAGTGCCCATCTCCTGCTAGAAGAGCTAGAGAAGACCCCTTCCGGAGAGACCACCAGGAGAGGAGAGCAGTAGGTGCTGATGATGAAGAATATTTTAATCAGCAGAGAAGGTCAAAATGACAAAGTTCCACGATCAGAGTAAACATATGGGATAAAAAATAAAAAATAAAGAAAAAACATTTTTTTGAAAGGACTTTTTTTTAAAGGAATTTAAACAAAAGTCCTTTTAAAGAGACAGTTGGCTGTTTAAACCAATAGTACAACTCACTGAGAGAATCGCCACATTATTTCTTGGGGTAGAAAGGACCTGGAATGTAGAAAGACCTATTCTGCAGAGGAAAAAATAGAATCACTAACAGGCCTCATGCCTTGCACAGCCAGTGGCTAGAATCCCTGCCTCATGAGACCCTGTGCCAGAAGGCCGCTAGAACCATCTCAACTATGTTAGTCTTTCTTGGAAGCCAACAAGTGTTTGCCCAGTTAAGAGCACGGTAACAATCAGTCACGTTATGTTATAATGATTGTCGATATCTTTAAAAGCCTTGTCAAGTTCCTTTTTGAGTAACCCTCACCCCACCCTTAGAGAAATTTATCTGTGGTTCACCTCTTTGAAATACCTCATGGTTGTTCCACAATTACCATAGAGAAAAAAACAAAACAAAACAAACAAACAAAAAAGCTTTTTATTAACAAAGTGTTCAGAAGGGGGCGCCACTGTAAACAATGAGAGTTTTCGCTGCCGGGACAATTTTGTTGCAGAAACAGCTGAAAGCAATCGGGTCAGACAGAGCCAAGGGCTGGAGGGATTTTTAAAAGGACAAAAACCGAACCAAATCTAACCAAAACAAAAATCAAAACCAATGGCCAAGATTTCAAGTTTGCTACTAAAGGTATGACATTCTCCTCAGACATGCGAGTGACTTGATCACTTTCTTTATATATTTATATTTGAAGAAGAAGGAACTATTTGATGCAGCAAATCCACGTTGGTTATAAACTACCAGATATGGGGGCTCCTGGGTGGCTCAGTGGTTTCGGCCTCTGCCTTCGGATCAGGTCATGATTTCAGGGTCCTGGGATGGAGCCCCACATCGGGCTCTCTGCTCAGCGGGGAGCCTGCTTTCCCCCTCTCTCTCTGCCTCCCTCTCTACCTACTTGTGATCTGTCTGTCAAATGGGTAAATAAGATCTTTAAAAAAAGAATTACTAGATGTGAAATACATCGAGGGTATGGGAAGGAAAATGATTTCCCCTGATCTGACTAGGAAGTGGTTGAAGCCTGAATTAAAGTGCTATAAAAAGAGTAAAGACCTGGGAGATATATGGGGTAAAAATCCCTAGAAAAACAGCAATAATAACTGGCTGCTCTTTATTGACCAGATCCTGCGGTAGGCAAAGAAGAGCTGGTTTTAGCCAGAGGATGATCTCCGTATGTCTTCATGATCTGGCATTTCCTGCAAGCCAGGCATGGGGCTCTGCACTAGAGCTGCAAATGCTGGGGGCCCTCATTGTCCCTTTTCTCTTCTCAGGGGGACAACGGGCATGTCCATGATGCAGTGTGACAGGCTTTACCACAGGGAGATAATAGACTTCCAAGGGTAGGTGGGAGCTGGGAAAAGCCACTTAGAAACAGATTTTCAGGGGAGGTGATAGACAAGGGCAAAGCGAAGAATGAGGATGAGTGTGTCAAGTTTCAAAGTGCCAGGAGGCAGCACAGTGCATTCGGGAAACTACAGCAAGTTCATGACAACCGACAGCTGATCTGGCAGCATCACCTGGGGATGGAGGCTGAGCCCCGGGGTTAACACTGGGGGTGAGATGGTTTGTATACTATGGCCAGGAGGTGAGGTACTACACTGTGGGGGCACAGGGAGCTACTGGAGGATTTCAAATATCAGAATCGTAACCATAATAGAGTATTTAATTGCATCCTAGCTTTCATCAAGTGTAAGATGCACTATAGTTTATGTTCGACTAAGAAAGAGAAATGCTGTCAGTTAAAGTAGGATATGTCATCAAGTGCAAGGTGAGTGCCACCTTAAGAGATATTAAAATGGGGGGGGGGACAAATCTTAGAACAAGTAAATTGTGGTAGTAGAATAATTAAGAAAGATCCAACACTTGGATCAACTAACGAAGTGATTATTGCTTACCATGTGCCCCAAACTATATTAAGTCCTAGAACAAGAGACGTGCTCATCTTGATGCCCCGCAGCTGTTAGACCCAAGGTACAGAGGGCAGTAGCCAACGACCAGCAGGCCCCAAGTGTCATGTGCAGACTCTAAGAGCAACTGCCTTTGAAAGAGGAAACAGTTGAGAGTGGGCTTTCTGATGTAGAGAATTACTAGCTGGGAAAGTAGGACAATTGACACAGAATCGGAATTGATGCCCCTACATGACAGAGTTGGTGAAACTTCCCTTCTCAGAGATCTTGAGCCTCCTCTGAAATGAATTTTTCATTTTGGACAGAACATTCAGGATAAATATGATCTGTTTGAGTTCCTGGTTCTCTCATTAGGACTGTTTCTTAGGCTTCACTGGCACAAGAAAAGGGTTTTGATAATCCAGGTAAATCCTGACAAAAGCAAAGCACGGGATCTATGAAAATCTAACCACTCAGAGGAGAACAACAGATAAAGGGCCAGGCCGACCTGACCCTGCAGGACAGGTAAGGCTGGTCTGGCAACAGGGGTAGAGGGGAAGTGCCCATCTCCTGCTAGAAGAGCTAGAGAAGACCCCTTCCGGAGAGACCACCAGGAGAGGAGAGCAGTAGGTGCTGATGATGAAGAATATTTTAATCAGCAGAGAAGGTCAAAATGACAAAGTTCCACGATCAGAGTAAACATATGGGATAAAAAATAAAAAATAAAGAAAAAACATTTTTTTGAAAGGACTTTTTTTTAAAGGAATTTAAACAAAAGTCCTTTTAAAGAGACAGTTGGCTGTTTAAACCAATAGTACAACTCACTGAGAGAATCGCCACATTATTTCTTGGGGTAGAAAGGACCTGGAATGTAGAAAGACCTATTCTGCAGAGGAAAAAATAGAATCACTAACAGGCCTCATGCCTTGCACAGCCAGTGGCTAGAATCCCTGCCTCATGAGACCCTGTGCCAGAAGGCCGCTAGAACCATCTCAACTATGTTAGTCTTTCTTGGAAGCCAACAAGTGTTTGCCCAGTTAAGAGCACGGTAACAATCAGTCACGTTATGTTATAATGATTGTCGATATCTTTAAAAGCCTTGTCAAGTTCCTTTTTGAGTAACCCTCACCCCACCCTTAGAGAAATTTATCTGTGGTTCACCTCTTTGAAATACCTCATGGTTGTTCCACAATTACCATAGAGAAAAAAACAAAACAAAACAAACAAACAAAAAAGCTTTTTATTAACAAAGTGTTCAGAAGGGGGCGCCACTGTAAACAATGAGAGTTTTCGCTGCCGGGACAATTTTGTTGCAGAAACAGCTGAAAGCAATCGGGTCAGACAGAGCCAAGGGCTGGAGGGATTTTTAAAAGGACAAAAACCGAACCAAATCTAACCAAAACAAAAATCAAAACCAATGGCCAAGATTTCAAGTTTGCTACTAAAGGTATGACATTCTCCTCAGACATGCGAGTGACTTGATCACTTTCTTTATATATTTATATTTGAAGAAGAAGGAACTATTTGATGCAGCAAATCCACGTTGGTTATAAACTACCAGATATGGGGGCTCCTGGGTGGCTCAGTGGTTTCGGCCTCTGCCTTCGGATCAGGTCATGATTTCAGGGTCCTGGGATGGAGCCCCACATCGGGCTCTCTGCTCAGCGGGGAGCCTGCTTTCCCCCTCTCTCTCTGCCTCCCTCTCTACCTACTTGTGATCTGTCTGTCAAATGGGTAAATAAGATCTTTAAAAAAAGAATTACTAGATGTGAAATACATCGAGGGTATGGGAAGGAAAATGATTTCCCCTGATCTGACTAGGAAGTGGTTGAAGCCTGAATTAAAGTGCTATAAAAAGAGTAAAGACCTGGGAGATATATGGGGTAAAAATCCCTAGAAAAACAGCAATAATAACTGGCTGCTCTTTATTGACCAGATCCTGCGGTAGGCAAAGAAGAGCTGGTTTTAGCCAGAGGATGATCTCCGTATGTCTTCATGATCTGGCATTTCCTGCAAGCCAGGCATGGGGCTCTGCACTAGAGCTGCAAATGCTGGGGGCCCTCATTGTCCCTTTTCTCTTCTCAGGGGGACAACGGGCATGTCCATGATGCAGTGTGACAGGCTTTACCACAGGGAGATAATAGACTTCCAAGGGTAGGTGGGAGCTGGGAAAAGCCACTTAGAAACAGATTTTCAGGGGAGGTGATAGACAAGGGCAAAGCGAAGAATGAGGATGAGTGTGTCAAGTTTCAAAGTGCCAGGAGGCAGCACAGTGCATTCGGGAAACTACAGCAAGTTCATGACAACCGACAGCTGATCTGGCAGCATCACCTGGGGATGGAGGCTGAGCCCCGGGGTTAACACTGGGGGTGAGATGGTTTGTATACTATGGCCAGGAGGTGAGGTACTACACTGTGGGGGCACAGGGAGCTACTGGAGGATTTCAAATATCAGAATCGTAACCATAATAGAGTATTTAATTGCATCCTAGCTTTCATCAAGTGTAAGATGCACTATAGTTTATGTTCGACTAAGAAAGAGAAATGCTGTCAGTTAAAGTAGGATATGTCATCAAGTGCAAGGTGAGTGCCACCTTAAGAGATATTAAAATGGGGGGGGGGACAAATCTTAGAACAAGTAAATTGTGGTAGTAGAATAATTAAGAAAGATCCAACACTTGGATCAACTAACGAAGTGATTATTGCTTACCATGTGCCCCAAACTATATTAAGTCCTAGAACAAGAGACGTGCTCATCTTGATGCCCCGCAGCTGTTAGACCCAAGGTACAGAGGGCAGTAGCCAACGACCAGCAGGCCCCAAGTGTCATGTGCAGACTCTAAGAGCAACTGCCTTTGAAAGAGGAAACAGTTGAGAGTGGGCTTTCTGATGTAGAGAATTACTAGCTGGGAAAGTAGGACAATTGACACAGAATCGGAATTGATGCCCCTACATGACAGAGTTGGTGAAACTTCCCTTCTCAGAGATCTTGAGCCTCCTCTGAAATGAATTTTTCATTTTGGACAGAACATTCAGGATAAATATGATCTGTTTGAGTTCCTGGTTCTCTCATTAGGACTGTTTCTTAGGCTTCACTGGCACAAGAAAAGGGTTTTGATAATCCAGGTAAATCCTGACAAAAGCAAAGCACGGGATCTATGAAAATCTAACCACTCAGAGGAGAACAACAGATAAAGGGCCAGGCCGACCTGACCCTGCAGGACAGGTAAGGCTGGTCTGGCAACAGGGGTAGAGGGGAAGTGCCCATCTCCTGCTAGAAGAGCTAGAGAAGACCCCTTCCGGAGAGACCACCAGGAGAGGAGAGCAGTAGGTGCTGATGATGAAGAATATTTTAATCAGCAGAGAAGGTCAAAATGACAAAGTTCCACGATCAGAGTAAACATATGGGATAAAAAATAAAAAATAAAGAAAAAAGATTTTTTTGAAAGGACTTTTTTTTAAAGGAATTTAAACAAAAGTCCTTTTAAAGAGACAGTTGGCTGTTTAAACCAATAGTACAACTCACTGAGAGAATCGCCACATTATTTCTTGGGGTAGAAAGGACCTGGAATGTAGAAAGACCTATTCTGCAGAGGAAAAAATAGAATCACTAACAGGCCTCATGCCTTGCACAGCCAGTGGCTAGAATCCCTGCCTCATGAGACCCTGTGCCAGAAGGCCGCTAGAACCATCTCAACTATGTTAGTCTTTCTTGGAAGCCAACAAGTGTTTGCCCAGTTAAGAGCACGGTAACAATCAGTCACGTTATGTTATAATGATTGTCGATATCTTTAAAAGCCTTGTCAAGTTCCTTTTTGAGTAACCCTCACCCCACCCTTAGAGAAATTTATCTGTGGTTCACCTCTTTGAAATACCTCATGGTTGTTCCACAATTACCATAGAGAAAAAAACAAAACAAAACAAACAAACAAAAAAGCTTTTTATTAACAAAGTGTTCAGAAGGGGGCGCCACTGTAAACAATGAGAGTTTTCGCTGCCGGGACAATTTTGTTGCAGAAACAGCTGAAAGCAATCGGGTCAGACAGAGCCAAGGGCTGGAGGGATTTTTAAAAGGACAAAAACCGAACCAAATCTAACCAAAACAAAAATCAAAACCAATGGCCAAGATTTCAAGTTTGCTACTAAAGGTATGACATTCTCCTCAGACATGCGAGTGACTTGATCACTTTCTTTATATATTTATATTTGAAGAAGAAGGAACTATTTGATGCAGCAAATCCACGTTGGTTATAAACTACCAGATATGGGGGCTCCTGGGTGGCTCAGTGGTTTCGGCCTCTGCCTTCGGATCAGGTCATGATTTCAGGGTCCTGGGATGGAGCCCCACATCGGGCTCTCTGCTCAGCGGGGAGCCTGCTTTCCCCCTCTCTCTCTGCCTCCCTCTCTACCTACTTGTGATCTGTCTGTCAAATGGGTAAATAAGATCTTTAAAAAAAGAATTACTAGATGTGAAATACATCGAGGGTATGGGAAGGAAAATGATTTCCCCTGATCTGACTAGGAAGTGGTTGAAGCCTGAATTAAAGTGCTATAAAAAGAGTAAAGACCTGGGAGATATATGGGGTAAAAATCCCTAGAAAAACAGCAATAATAACTGGCTGCTCTTTATTGACCAGATCCTGCGGTAGGCAAAGAAGAGCTGGTTTTAGCCAGAGGATGATCTCCGTATGTCTTCATGATCTGGCATTTCCTGCAAGCCAGGCATGGGGCTCTGCACTAGAGCTGCAAATGCTGGGGGCCCTCATTGTCCCTTTTCTCTTCTCAGGGGGACAACGGGCATGTCCATGATGCAGTGTGACAGGCTTTACCACAGGGAGATAATAGACTTCCAAGGGTAGGTGGGAGCTGGGAAAAGCCACTTAGAAACAGATTTTCAGGGGAGGTGATAGACAAGGGCAAAGCGAAGAATGAGGATGAGTGTGTCAAGTTTCAAAGTGCCAGGAGGCAGCACAGTGCATTCGGGAAACTACAGCAAGTTCATGACAACCGACAGCTGATCTGGCAGCATCACCTGGGGATGGAGGCTGAGCCCCGGGGTTAACACTGGGGGTGAGATGGTTTGTATACTATGGCCAGGAGGTGAGGTACTACACTGTGGGGGCACAGGGAGCTACTGGAGGATTTCAAATATCAGAATCGTAACCATAATAGAGTATTTAATTGCATCCTAGCTTTCATCAAGTGTAAGATGCACTATAGTTTATGTTCGACTAAGAAAGAGAAATGCTGTCAGTTAAAGTAGGATATGTCATCAAGTGCAAGGTGAGTGCCACCTTAAGAGATATTAAAATGGGGGGGGGGACAAATCTTAGAACAAGTAAATTGTGGTAGTAGAATAATTAAGAAAGATCCAACACTTGGATCAACTAACGAAGTGATTATTGCTTACCATGTGCCCCAAACTATATTAAGTCCTAGAACAAGAGACGTGCTCATCTTGATGCCCCGCAGCTGTTAGACCCAAGGTACAGAGGGCAGTAGCCAACGACCAGCAGGCCCCAAGTGTCATGTGCAGACTCTAAGAGCAACTGCCTTTGAAAGAGGAAACAGTTGAGAGTGGGCTTTCTGATGTAGAGAATTACTAGCTGGGAAAGTAGGACAATTGACACAGAATCGGAATTGATGCCCCTACATGACAGAGTTGGTGAAACTTCCCTTCTCAGAGATCTTGAGCCTCCTCTGAAATGAATTTTTCATTTTGGACAGAACATTCAGGATAAATATGATCTGTTTGAGTTCCTGGTTCTCTCATTAGGACTGTTTCTTAGGCTTCACTGGCACAAGAAAAGGGTTTTGATAATCCAGGTAAATCCTGACAAAAGCAAAGCACGGGATCTATGAAAATCTAACCACTCAGAGGAGAACAACAGATAAAGGGCCAGGCCGACCTGACCCTGCAGGACAGGTAAGGCTGGTCTGGCAACAGGGGTAGAGAGGAAGTGCCCATCTCCTGCTAGAAGAGCTAGAGAAGACCCCTTCCGGAGAGACCACCAGGAGAGGAGAGCAGTAGGTGCTGATGATGAAGAATATTTTAATCAGCAGAGAAGGTCAAAATGACAAAGTTCCACGATCAGAGTAAACATATGGGATAAAAAATAAAAAATAAAGAAAAAAGATTTTTTTGAAAGGACTTTTTTTTAAAGGAATTTAAACAAAAGTCCTTTTAAAGAGACAGTTGGCTGTTTAAACCAATAGTACAACTCACTGAGAGAATCGCCACATTATTTCTTGGGGTAGAAAGGACCTGGAATGTAGAAAGACCTATTCTGCAGAGGAAAAAATAGAATCACTAACAGGCCTCATGCCTTGCACAGCCAGTGGCTAGAATCCCTGCCTCATGAGACCCTGTGCCAGAAGGCCGCTAGAACCATCACAACTATGTTAGTCTTTCTTGGAAGCCAACAAGTGTTTGCCCAGTTAAGAGCACGGTAACAATCAGTCACGTTATGTTATAATGATTGTCGATATCTTTAAAAGCCTTGTCAAGTTCCTTTTTGAGTAACCCTCACCCCACCCTTAGAGAAATTTATCTGTGGTTCACCTCTTTGAAATACCTCATGGTTGTTCCACAATTACCATAGAGAAAAAAACAAAACAAAACAAACAAACAAAAAAGCTTTTTATTAACAAAGTGTTCAGAAGGGGGCGCCACTGTAAACAATGAGAGTTTTCGCTGCCGGGACAATTTTGTTGCAGAAACAGCTGAAAGCAATCGGGTCAGACAGAGCCAAGGGCTGGAGGGATTTTTAAAAGGACAAAAACCGAACCAAATCTAACCAAAACAAAAATCAAAACCAATGGCCAAGATTTCAAGTTTGCTACTAAAGGTATGACATTCTCCTCAGACATGCGAGTGACTTGATCACTTTCTTTATATATTTATATTTGAAGAAGAAGGAACTATTTGATGCAGCAAATCCACGTTGGTTATAAACTACCAGATATGGGGGCTCCTGGGTGGCTCAGTGGTTTCGGCCTCTGCCTTCGGATCAGGTCATGATTTCAGGGTCCTGGGATGGAGCCCCACATCGGGCTCTCTGCTCAGCGGGGAGCCTGCTTTCCCCCTCTCTCTCTGCCTCCCTCTCTACCTACTTGTGATCTGTCTGTCAAATGGGTAAATAAGATCTTTAAAAAAAGAATTACTAGATGTGAAATACATCGAGGGTATGGGAAGGAAAATGATTTCCCCTGATCTGACTAGGAAGTGGTTGAAGCCTGAATTAAAGTGCTATAAAAAGAGTAAAGACCTGGGAGATATATGGGGTAAAAATCCCTAGAAAAACAGCAATAATAACTGGCTGCTCTTTATTGACCACATCCTGCGGTAGGCAAAGAAGAGCTGGTTTTAGCCAGAGGATGATCTCCGTATGTCTTCATGATCTGGCATTTCCTGCAAGCCAGGCATGGGGCTCTGCACTAGAGCTGCAAATGCTGGGGGCCCTCATTGTCCCTTTTCTCTTCTCAGGGGGACAACGGGCATGTCCATGATGCAGTGTGACAGGCTTTACCACAGGGAGATAATAGACTTCCAAGGGTAGGTGGGAGCTGGGAAAAGACACTTAGAAACAGATTTTCAGGGGAGGTGATAGACAAGGGCAAAGCGAAGAATGAGGATGAGTGTGTCAAGTTTCAAAGTGCCAGGAGGCAGCACAGTGCATTCGGGAAACTACAGCAAGTTCATGACAACCGACAGCTGATCTGGCAGCATCACCTGGGGATGGAGGCTGAGCCCCGGGGTTAACACTGGGGGTGAGATGGTTTGTATACTATGGCCAGGAGGTGAGGTACTACACTGTGGGGGCACAGGGAGCTACTGGAGGATTTCAAATATCAGAATCGTAACCATAATAGAGTATTTAATTGCATCCTAGCTTTCATCAAGTGTAAGATGCACTATAGTTTATGTTCGACTAAGAAAGAGAAATGCTGTCAGTTAAAGTAGGATATGTCATCAAGTGCAAGGTGAGTGCCACCTTAAGAGATATTAAAATGGGGGGGGGGACAAATCTTAGAACAAGTAAATTGTGGTAGTAGAATAATTAAGAAAGATCCAACACTTGGATCAACTAACGAAGTGATTATTGCTTACCATGTGCCCCAAACTATATTAAGTCCTAGAACAAGAGACGTGCTCATCTTGATGCCCCGCAGCTGTTAGACCCAAGGTACAGAGGGCAGTAGCCAACGACCAGCAGGCCCCAAGTGTCATGTGCAGACTCTAAGAGCAACTGCCTTTGAAAGAGGAAACAGTTGAGAGTGGGCTTTCTGATGTAGAGAATTACTAGCTGGGAAAGTAGGACAATTGACACAGAATCGGAATTGATGCCCCTACATGACAGAGTTGGTGAAACTTCCCTTCTCAGAGATCTTGAGCCTCCTCTGAAATGAATTTTTCATTTTGGACAGAACATTCAGGATAAATATGATCTGTTTGAGTTCCTGGTTCTCTCATTAGGACTGTTTCTTAGGCTTCACTGGCACAAGAAAAGGGTTTTGATAATCCAGGTAAATCCTGACAAAAGCAAAGCACGGGATCTATGAAAATCTAACCACTCAGAGGAGAACAACAGATAAAGGGCCAGGCCGACCTGACCCTGCAGGACAGGTAAGGCTGGTCTGGCAACAGGGGTAGAGGGGAAGTGCCCATCTCCTGCTAGAAGAGCTAGAGAAGACCCCTTCCGGAGAGACCACCAGGAGAGGAGAGCAGTAGGTGCTGATGATGAAGAATATTTTAATCAGCAGAGAAGGTCAAAATGACAAAGTTCCACGATCAGAGTAAACATATGGGATAAAAAATAAAAAATAAAGAAAAAACATTTTTTTGAAAGGACTTTTTTTTAAAGGAATTTAAACAAAAGTCCTTTTAAAGAGACAGTTGGCTGTTTAAACCAATAGTACAACTCACTGAGAGAATCGCCACATTATTTCTTGGGGTAGAAAGGACCTGGAATGTAGAAAGACCTATTCTGCAGAGGAAAAAATAGAATCACTAACAGGCCTCATGCCTTGCACAGCCAGTGGCTAGAATCCCTGCCTCATGAGACCCTGTGCCAGAAGGCCGCTAGAACCATCTCAACTATGTTAGTCTTTCTTGGAAGCCAACAAGTGTTTGCCCAGTTAAGAGCACGGTAACAATCAGTCACGTTATGTTATAATGATTGTCGATATCTTTAAAAGCCTTGTCAAGTTCCTTTTTGAGTAACCCTCACCCCACCCTTAGAGAAATTTATCTGTGGTTCACCTCTTTGAAATACCTCATGGTTGTTCCACAATTACCATAGAGAAAAAAACAAAACAAAACAAACAAACAAAAAGCTTTTTATTAACAAAGTGTTCAGAAGGGGGCGCCACTGTAAACAATGAGAGTTTTCGCTGCCGGGACAATTTTGTTGCAGAAACAGCTGAAAGCAATCGGGTCAGACAGAGCCAAGGGCTGGAGGGATTTTTAAAAGGACAAAAACCGAACCAAATCTAACCAAAACAAAAATCAAAACCAATGGCCAAGATTTCAAGTTTGCTACTAAAGGTATGACATTCTCCTCAGACATGCGAGTGACTTGATCACTTTCTTTATATATTTATATTTGAAGAAGAAGGAACTATTTGATGCAGCAAATCCACGTTGGTTATAAACTACCAGATATGGGGGCTCCTGGGTGGCTCAGTGGTTTCGGCCTCTGCCTTCGGATCAGGTCATGATTTCAGGGTCCTGGGATGGAGCCCCACATCGGGCTCTCTGCTCAGCGGGGAGCCTGCTTTCCCCCTCTCTCTCTGCCTCCCTCTCTACCTACTTGTGATCTGTCTGTCAAATGGGTAAATAAGATCTTTAAAAAAAGAATTACTAGATGTGAAATACATCGAGGGTATGGGAAGGAAAATGATTTCCCCTGATCTGACTAGGAAGTGGTTGAAGCCTGAATTAAAGTGCTATAAAAAGAGTAAAGACCTGGGAGATATATGGGGTAAAAATCCCTAGAAAAACAGCAATAATAACTGGCTGCTCTTTATTGACCAGATCCTGCGGTAGGCAAAGAAGAGCTGGTTTTAGCCAGAGGATGATCTCCGTATGTCTTCATGATCTGGCATTTCCTGCAAGCCAGGCATGGGGCTCTGCACTAGAGCTGCAAATGCTGGGGGCCCTCATTGTCCCTTTTCTCTTCTCAGGGGGACAACGGGCATGTCCATGATGCAGTGTGACAGGCTTTACCACAGGGAGATAATAGACTTCCAAGGGTAGGTGGGAGCTGGGAAAAGCCACTTAGAAACAGATTTTCAGGGGAGGTGATAGACAAGGGCAAAGCGAAGAATGAGGATGAGTGTGTCAAGTTTCAAAGTGCCAGGAGGCAGCACAGTGCATTCGGGAAACTACAGCAAGTTCATGACAACCGACAGCTGATCTGGCAGCATCACCTGGGGATGGAGGCTGAGCCCCGGGGTTAACACTGGGGGTGAGATGGTTTGTATACTATGGCCAGGAGGTGAGGTACTACACTGTGGGGGCACAGGGAGCTACTGGAGGATTTCAAATATCAGAATCGTAACCATAATAGAGTATTTAATTGCATCCTAGCTTTCATCAAGTGTAAGATGCACTATAGTTTATGTTCGACTAAGAAAGAGAAATGCTGTCAGTTAAAGTAGGATATGTCATCAAGTGCAAGGTGAGTGCCACCTTAAGAGATATTAAAATGGGGGGGGGGACAAATCTTAGAACAAGTAAATTGTGGTAGTAGAATAATTAAGAAAGATCCAACACTTGGATCAACTAACGAAGTGATTATTGCTTACCATGTGCCCCAAACTATATTAAGTCCTAGAACAAGAGACGTGCTCATCTTGATGCCCCGCAGCTGTTAGACCCAAGGTACAGAGGGCAGTAGCCAACGACCAGCAGGCCCCAAGTGTCATGTGCAGACTCTAAGAGCAACTGCCTTTGAAAGAGGAAACAGTTGAGAGTGGGCTTTCTGATGTAGAGAATTACTAGCTGGGAAAGTAGGACAATTGACACAGAATCGGAATTGATGCCCCTACATGACAGAGTTGGTGAAACTTCCCTTCTCAGAGATCTTGAGCCTCCTCTGAAATGAATTTTTCATTTTGGACAGAACATTCAGGATAAATATGATCTGTTTGAGTTCCTGGTTCTCTCATTAGGACTGTTTCTTAGGCTTCACTGGCACAAGAAAAGGGTTTTGATAATCCAGGTAAATCCTGACAAAAGCAAAGCACGGGATCTATGAAAATCTAACCACTCAGAGGAGAACAACAGATAAAGGGCCAGGCCGACCTGACCCTGCAGGACAGGTAAGGCTGGTCTGGCAACAGGGGTAGAGAGGAAGTGCCCATCTCCTGCTAGAAGAGCTAGAGAAGACCCCTTCCGGAGAGACCACCAGGAGAGGAGAGCAGTAGGTGCTGATGATGAAGAATATTTTAATCAGCAGAGAAGGTCAAAATGACAAAGTTCCACGATCAGAGTAAACATATGGGATAAAAAATAAAAAATAAAGAAAAAAGATTTTTTTGAAAGGACTTTTTTTTAAAGGAATTTAAACAAAAGTCCTTTTAAAGAGACAGTTGGCTGTTTAAACCAATAGTACAACTCACTGAGAGAATCGCCACATTATTTCTTGGGGTAGAAAGGACCTGGAATGTAGAAAGACCTATTCTGCAGAGGAAAAAATAGAATCACTAACAGGCCTCATGCCTTGCACAGCCAGTGGCTAGAATCCCTGCCTCATGAGACCCTGTGCCAGAAGGCCGCTAGAACCATCACAACTATGTTAGTCTTTCTTGGAAGCCAACAAGTGTTTGCCCAGTTAAGAGCACGGTAACAATCAGTCACGTTATGTTATAATGATTGTCGATATCTTTAAAAGCCTTGTCAAGTTCCTTTTTGAGTAACCCTCACCCCACCCTTAGAGAAATTTATCTGTGGGTTCACCTCTTTGAAATACCTCATGGTTGTTCCACAATTACCATAGAGAAAAAAACAAAACAAAACAAACAAACAAAAAAGCTTTTTATTAACAAAGTGTTCAGAAGGGGGCGCCACTGTAAACAATGAGAGTTTTCACTGCCAGGACAATTTTGTTGCAGAAACAGCTGAAAGCAATCGGGTCAGACAGAGCCAAGGGCTGGAGGGATTTTTAAAAGGACAAAAACCGAACCAAATCTAACCAAAACAAAAATCAAAACCAATGGCCAAGATTTCAAGTTTGCTACTAAAGGTATGACATTCTCCTCAGACATGCGAGTGACTTGATCACTTTCTTTATATATTTATATTTGAAGAAGAAGGAACTATTTGATGCAGCAAATCCACGTTGGTTATAAACTACCAGATATGGGGGCTCCTGGGTGGCTCAGTGGTTTCGGCCTCTGCCTTCGGATCAGGTCATGATTTCAGGGTCCTGGGATGGAGCCCCACATCGGGCTCTCTGCTCAGCGGGGAGCCTGCTTTCCCCCTCTCTCTCTGCCTCCCTCTCTACCTACTTGTGATCTGTCTGTCAAATGGGTAAATAAGATCTTTAAAAAAAGAATTACTAGATGTGAAATACATCGAGGGTATGGGAAGGAAAATGATTTCACCTGATCTGACTAGGAAGTGGTTGAAGCCTGAATTAAAGTGCTATAAAAAGAGTAAAGACCTGGGAGATATATGGGGTAAAAATCCCTAGAAAAACAGCAATAATAACTGGCTGCTCTTTATTGACCAGATCCTGCGGTAGGCAAAGAAGAGCTGGTTTTAGCCAGAGGATGATCTCCGTATGTCTTCATGATCTGGCATTTCCTGCAAGCCAGGCATGAGGCTCTGCACTAGAGCTGCAAATGCTGGGGGCCCTCATTGTCCCTTTTCTCTTCTCAGGGGGACAACGGGCATGTCCATGATGAAGTGTGACAGGCTTTACCACAGGGAGATAAAAGACTTCCAAGGGTAGGTGGGAGCTGGGAAAAGACACTTAGAAACAGATTTTCAGGGGAGGTGATAGACAAGGGCAAAGCGAAGAATGAGGATGAGTGTGTCAAGTTTCAAAGTGCCAGGAGGCAGCACAGTGCATTCGGGAAACTACAGCAAGTTCATGACAACCGACAGCTGATCTGGCAGCATCACCTGGGGATGGAGGCTGAGCCCCGGGGTTAACACTGGGGGTGAGATGGTTTGTATACTATGGCCAGGAGGTGAGGTACTACACTGTGGGGGCACAGGGAGCTACTGGAGGATTTCAAATATCAGAATCGTAACCATAATAGAGTATTTAATTGCATCCTAGCTTTCATCAAGTGTAAGATGCACTATAGTTTATGTTCGACTAAGAAAGAGAAATGCTGTCAGTTAAAGTAGGATATGTCATCAAGTGCAAGGTGAGTGCCACCTTAAGAGATATTAAAATGGGGGGGGGGGGACAAATCTTAGAACAAGTAAATTGTGGTAGTAGAATAATTAAGAAAGATCCAACACTTGGATCAACTAACGAAGTGATTATTGCTTACCATGTGCCCCAAACTATATTAAGTCCTAGAACAAGAGACGTGCTCATCTTGATGCCCCGCAGCTGTTAGACCCAAGGTACAGAGGGCAGTAGCCAACGACCAGCAGGCCCCAAGTGTCATGTGCAGACTCTAAGAGCAACTGCCTTTGAAAGAGGAAACAGTTGAGAGTGGGCTTTCTGATGTAGAGAATTACTAGCTGGGAAAGTAGGACAATTGACACAGAATCGGAATTGATGCCCCTACATGACAGAGTTGGTGAAACTTCCCTTCTCAGAGATCTTGAGCCTCCTCTGAAATGAATTTTTCATTTTGGACAGAACATTCAGGATAAATATGATCTGTTTGAGTTCCTGGTTCTCTCATTAGGACTGTTTCTTAGGCTTCACTGGCACAAGAAAAGGGTTTTGATAATCCAGGTAAATCCTGACAAAAGCAAAGCACGGGATCTATGAAAATCTAACCACTCAGAGGAGAACAACAGATAAAGGGCCAGGCCGACCTGACCCTGCAGGACAGGTAAGGCTGGTCTGGCAACAGGGGTAGAGGGGAAGTGCCCATCTCCTGCTAGAAGAGCTAGAGAAGACCCCTTCCGGAGAGACCACCAGGAGAGGAGAGCAGTAGGTGCTGATGATGAAGAATATTTTAATCAGCAGAGAAGGTCAAAATGACAAAGTTCCACGATCAGAGTAAACATATGGGATAAAAAATAAAAAATAAAGAAAAAACATTTTTTTGAAAGGACTTTTTTTTAAAGGAATTTAAACAAAAGTCCTTTTAAAGAGACAGTTGGCTGTTTAAACCAATAGTACAACTCACTGAGAGAATCGCCACATTATTTCTTGGGGTAGAAAGGACCTGGAATGTAGAAAGACCTATTCTGCAGAGGAAAAAATAGAATCACTAACAGGCCTCATGCCTTGCACAGCCAGTGGCTAGAATCCCTGCCTCATGAGACCCTGTGCCAGAAGGCCGCTAGAACCATCTCAACTATGTTAGTCTTTCTTGGAAGCCAACAAGTGTTTGCCCAGTTAAGAGCACGGTAACAATCAGTCACGTTATGTTATAATGATTGTCGATATCTTTAAAAGCCTTGTCAAGTTCCTTTTTGAGTAACCCTCACCCCACCCTTAGAGAAATTTATCTGTGGTTCACCTCTTTGAAATACCTCATGGTTGTTCCACAATTACCATAGAGAAAAAAACAAAACAAAACAAACAAACAAAAAAGCTTTTTATTAACAAAGTGTTCAGAAGGGGGCGCCACTGTAAACAATGAGAGTTTTCGCTGCCGGGACAATTTTGTTGCAGAAACAGCTGAAAGCAATCGGGTCAGACAGAGCCAAGGGCTGGAGGGATTTTTAAAAGGACAAAAACCGAACCAAATCTAACCAAAACAAAAATCAAAACCAATGGCCAAGATTTCAAGTTTGCTACTAAAGGTATGACATTCTCCTCAGACATGCGAGTGACTTGATCACTTTCTTTATATATTTATATTTGAAGAAGAAGGAACTATTTGATGCAGCAAATCCACGTTGGTTATAAACTACCAGATATGGGGGCTCCTGGGTGGCTCAGTGGTTTCGGCCTCTGCCTTCGGATCAGGTCATGATTTCAGGGTCTGGGATGGAGCCCCACATCGGGCTCTCTGCTCAGCGGGGAGCCTGCTTTCCCCCTCTCTCTCTGCCTCCCTCTCTACCTACTTGTGATCTGTCTGTCAAATGGGTAAATAAGATCTTTAAAAAAAGAATTACTAGATGTGAAATACATCGAGGGTATGGGAAGGAAAATGATTTCCCCTGATCTGACTAGGAAGTGGTTGAAGCCTGAATTAAAGTGCTATAAAAAGAGTAAAGACCTGGGAGATATATGGGGTAAAAATCCCTAGAAAAACAGCAATAATAACTGGCTGCTCTTTATTGACCACATCCTGCGGTAGGCAAAGAAGAGCTGGTTTTAGCCAGAGGATGATCTCCGTATGTCTTCATGATCTGGCATTTCCTGCAAGCCAGGCATGGGGCTCTGCACTAGAGCTGCAAATGCTGGGGGCCCTCATTGTCCCTTTTCTCTTCTCAGGGGGACAACGGGCATGTCCATGATGCAGTGTGACAGGCTTTACCACAGGGAGATAATAGACTTCCAAGGGTAGGTGGGAGCTGGGAAAAGACACTTAGAAACAGATTTTCAGGGGAGGTGATAGACAAGGGCAAAGCGAAGAATGAGGATGAGTGTGTCAAGTTTCAAAGTGCCAGGAGGCAGCACAGTGCATTCGGGAAACTACAGCAAGTTCATGACAACCGACAGCTGATCTGGCAGCATCACCTGGGGATGGAGGCTGAGCCCCGGGGTTAACACTGGGGGTGAGATGGTTTGTATACTATGGCCAGGAGGTGAGGTACTACACTGTGGGGGCACAGGGAGCTACTGGAGGATTTCAAATATCAGAATCGTAACCATAATAGAGTATTTAATTGCATCCTAGCTTTCATCAAGTGTAAGATGCACTATAGTTTATGTTCGACTAAGAAAGAGAAATGCTGTCAGTTAAAGTAGGATATGTCATCAAGTGCAAGGTGAGTGCCACCTTAAGAGATATTAAAATGGGGGGGGGGGACAAATCTTAGAACAAGTAAATTGTGGTAGTAGAATAATTAAGAAAGATCCAACACTTGGATCAACTAACGAAGTGATTATTGCTTACCATGTGCCCCAAACTATATTAAGTCCTAGAACAAGAGACGTGCTCATCTTGATGCCCCGCAGCTGTTAGACCCAAGGTACAGAGGGCAGTAGCCAACGACCAGCAGGCCCCAAGTGTCATGTGCAGACTCTAAGAGCAACTGCCTTTGAAAGAGGAAACAGTTGAGAGTGGGCTTTCTGATGTAGAGAATTACTAGCTGGGAAAGTAGGACAATTGACACAGAATCGGAATTGATGCCCCTACATGACAGAGTTGGTGAAACTTCCCTTCTCAGAGATCTTGAGCCTCCTCTGAAATGAATTTTTCATTTTGGACAGAACATTCAGGATAAATATGATCTGTTTGAGTTCCTGGTTCTCTCATTAGGACTGTTTCTTAGGCTTCACTGGCACAAGAAAAGGGTTTTGATAATCCAGGTAAATCCTGACAAAAGCAAAGCACGGGATCTATGAAAATCTAACCACTCAGAGGAGAACAACAGATAAAGGGCCAGGCCGACCTGACCCTGCAGGACAGGTAAGGCTGGTCTGGCAACAGGGGTAGAGGGGAAGTGCCCATCTCCTGCTAGAAGAGCTAGAGAAGACCCCTTCCGGAGAGACCACCAGGAGAGGAGAGCAGTAGGTGCTGATGATGAAGAATATTTTAATCAGCAGAGAAGGTCAAAATGACAAAGTTCCACGATCAGAGTAAACATATGGGATAAAAAATAAAAAATAAAGAAAAAACATTTTTTTGAAAGGACTTTTTTTTAAAGGAATTTAAACAAAAGTCCTTTTAAAGAGACAGTTGGCTGTTTAAACCAATAGTACAACTCACTGAGAGAATCGCCACATTATTTCTTGGGGTAGAAAGGACCTGGAATGTAGAAAGACCTATTCTGCAGAGGAAAAAATAGAATCACTAACAGGCCTCATGCCTTGCACAGCCAGTGGCTAGAATCCCTGCCTCATGAGACCCTGTGCCAGAAGGCCGCTAGAACCATCTCAACTATGTTAGTCTTTCTTGGAAGCCAACAAGTGTTTGCCCAGTTAAGAGCACGGTAACAATCAGTCACGTTATGTTATAATGATTGTCGATATCTTTAAAAGCCTTGTCAAGTTCCTTTTTGAGTAACCCTCACCCCACCCTTAGAGAAATTTATCTGTGGTTCACCTCTTTGAAATACCTCATGGTTGTTCCACAATTACCATAGAGAAAAAAACAAAACAAAACAAACAAACAAAAAGCTTTTTATTAACAAAGTGTTCAGAAGGGGGCGCCACTGTAAACAATGAGAGTTTTCGCTGCCGGGACAATTTTGTTGCAGAAACAGCTGAAAGCAATCGGGTCAGACAGAGCCAAGGGCTGGAGGGATTTTTAAAAGGACAAAAACCGAACCAAATCTAACCAAAACAAAAATCAAAACCAATGGCCAAGATTTCAAGTTTGCTACTAAAGGTATGACATTCTCCTCAGACATGCGAGTGACTTGATCACTTTCTTTATATATTTATATTTGAAGAAGAAGGAACTATTTGATGCAGCAAATCCACGTTGGTTATAAACTACCAGATATGGGGGCTCCTGGGTGGCTCAGTGGTTTCGGCCTCTGCCTTCGGATCAGGTCATGATTTCAGGGTCCTGGGATGGAGCCCCACATCGGGCTCTCTGCTCAGCGGGGAGCCTGCTTTCCCCCTCTCTCTCTGCCTCCCTCTCTACCTACTTGTGATCTGTCTGTCAAATGGGTAAATAAGATCTTTAAAAAAAGAATTACTAGATGTGAAATACATCGAGGGTATGGGAAGGAAAATGATTTCCCCTGATCTGACTAGGAAGTGGTTGAAGCCTGAATTAAAGTGCTATAAAAAGAGTAAAGACCTGGGAGATATATGGGGTAAAAATCCCTAGAAAAACAGCAATAATAACTGGCTGCTCTTTATTGACCACATCCTGCGGTAGGCAAAGAAGAGCTGGTTTTAGCCAGAGGATGATCTCCGTATGTCTTCATGATCTGGCATTTCCTGCAAGCCAGGCATGGGGCTCTGCACTAGAGCTGCAAATGCTGGGGGCCCTCATTGTCCCTTTTCTCTTCTCAGGGGGACAACGGGCATGTCCATGATGCAGTGTGACAGGCTTTACCACAGGGAGATAATAGACTTCCAAGGGTAGGTGGGAGCTGGGAAAAGACACTTAGAAACAGATTTTCAGGGGAGGTGATAGACAAGGGCAAAGCGAAGAATGAGGATGAGTGTGTCAAGTTTCAAAGTGCCAGGAGGCAGCACAGTGCATTCGGGAAACTACAGCAAGTTCATGACAACCGACAGCTGATCTGGCAGCATCACCTGGGGATGGAGGCTGAGCCCCGGGGTTAACACTGGGGGTGAGATGGTTTGTATACTATGGCCAGGAGGTGAGGTACTACACTGTGGGGGCACAGGGAGCTACTGGAGGATTTCAAATATCAGAATCGTAACCATAATAGAGTATTTAATTGCATCCTAGCTTTCATCAAGTGTAAGATGCACTATAGTTTATGTTCGACTAAGAAAGAGAAATGCTGTCAGTTAAAGTAGGATATGTCATCAAGTGCAAGGTGAGTGCCACCTTAAGAGATATTAAAATGGGGGGGGGGGACAAATCTTAGAACAAGTAAATTGTGGTAGTAGAATAATTAAGAAAGATCCAACACTTGGATCAACTAACGAAGTGATTATTGCTTACCATGTGCCCCAAACTATATTAAGTCCTAGAACAAGAGACGTGCTCATCTTGATGCCCCGCAGCTGTTAGACCCAAGGTACAGAGGGCAGTAGCCAACGACCAGCAGGCCCCAAGTGTCATGTGCAGACTCTAAGAGCAACTGCCTTTGAAAGAGGAAACAGTTGAGAGTGGGCTTTCTGATGTAGAGAATTACTAGCTGGGAAAGTAGGACAATTGACACAGAATCGGAATTGATGCCCCTACATGACAGAGTTGGTGAAACTTCCCTTCTCAGAGATCTTGAGCCTCCTCTGAAATGAATTTTTCATTTTGGACAGAACATTCAGGATAAATATGATCTGTTTGAGTTCCTGGTTCTCTCATTAGGACTGTTTCTTAGGCTTCACTGGCACAAGAAAAGGGTTTTGATAATCCAGGTAAATCCTGACAAAAGCAAAGCACGGGATCTATGAAAATCTAACCACTCAGAGGAGAACAACAGATAAAGGGCCAGGCCGACCTGACCCTGCAGGACAGGTAAGGCTGGTCTGGCAACAGGGGTAGAGAGGAAGTGCCCATCTCCTGCTAGAAGAGCTAGAGAAGACCCCTTCCGGAGAGACCACCAGGAGAGGAGAGCAGTAGGTGCTGATGATGAAGAATATTTTAATCAGCAGAGAAGGTCAAAATGACAAAGTTCCACGATCAGAGTAAACATATGGGATAAAAAATAAAAAATAAAGAAAAAAGATTTTTTTGAAAGGACTTTTTTTTAAAGGAATTTAAACAAAAGTCCTTTTAAAGAGACAGTTGGCTGTTTAAACCAATAGTACAACTCACTGAGAGAATCGCCACATTATTTCTTGGGGTAGAAAGGACCTGGAATGTAGAAAGACCTATTCTGCAGAGGAAAAAATAGAATCACTAACAGGCCTCATGCCTTGCACAGCCAGTGGCTAGAATCCCTGCCTCATGAGACCCTGTGCCAGAAGGCCGCTAGAACCATCTCAACTATGTTAGTCTTTCTTGGAAGCCAACAAGTGTTTGCCCAGTTAAGAGCACGGTAACAATCAGTCACGTTATGTTATAATGATTGTCGATATCTTTAAAAGCCTTGTCAAGTTCCTTTTTGAGTAACCCTCACCCCACCCTTAGAGAAATTTATCTGTGGTTCACCTCTTTGAAATACCTCATGGTTGTTCCACAATTACCATAGAGAAAAAAACAAAACAAAACAAACAAACAAAAAAGCTTTTTATTAACAAAGTGTTCAGAAGGGGGCGCCACTGTAAACAATGAGAGTTTTCACTGCCAGGACAATTTTGTTGCAGAAACAGCTGAAAGCAATCGGGTCAGACAGAGCCAAGGGCTGGAGGGATTTTTAAAAGGACAAAAACCGAACCAAATCTAACCAAAACAAAAATCAAAACCAATGGCCAAGATTTCAAGTTTGCTACTAAAGGTATGACATTCTCCTCAGACATGCGAGTGACTTGATCACTTTCTTTATATATTTATATTTGAAGAAGAAGGAACTATTTGATGCAGCAAATCCACGTTGGTTATAAACTACCAGATATGGGGGCTCCTGGGTGGCTCAGTGGTTTCGGCCTCTGCCTTCGGATCAGGTCATGATTTCAGGGTCCTGGGATGGAGCCCCACATCGGGCTCTCTGCTCAGCGGGGAGCCTGCTTTCCCCCTCTCTCTCTGCCTCCCTCTCTACCTACTTGTGATCTGTCTGTCAAATGGGTAAATAAGATCTTTAAAAAAAGAATTACTAGATGTGAAATACATCGAGGGTATGGGAAGGAAAATGATTTCACCTGATCTGACTAGGAAGTGGTTGAAGCCTGAATTAAAGTGCTATAAAAAGAGTAAAGACCTGGGAGATATATGGGGTAAAAATCCCTAGAAAAACAGCAATAATAACTGGCTGCTCTTTATTGACCAGATCCTGCGGTAGGCAAAGAAGAGCTGGTTTTAGCCAGAGGATGATCTCCGTATGTCTTCATGATCTGGCATTTCCTGCAAGCCAGGCATGGGGCTCTGCACTAGAGCTGCAAATGCTGGGGGCCCTCATTGTCCCTTTTCTCTTCTCAGGGGGACAACGGGCATGTCCATGATGCAGTGTGACAGGCTTTACCACAGGGAGATAATAGACTTCCAAGGGTAGGTGGGAGCTGGGAAAAGCCACTTAGAAACAGATTTTCAGGGGAGGTGATAGACAAGGGCAAAGCGAAGAATGAGGATGAGTGTGTCAAGTTTCAAAGTGCCAGGAGGCAGCACAGTGCATTCGGGAAACTACAGCAAGTTCATGACAACCGACAGCTGATCTGGCAGCATCACCTGGGGATGGAGGCTGAGCCCCGGGGTTAACACTGGGGGTGAGATGGTTTGTATACTATGGCCAGGAGGTGAGGTACTACACTGTGGGGGCACAGGGAGCTACTGGAGGATTTCAAATATCAGAATCGTAACCATAATAGAGTATTTAATTGCATCCTAGCTTTCATCAAGTGTAAGATGCACTATAGTTTATGTTCGACTAAGAAAGAGAAATGCTGTCAGTTAAAGTAGGATATGTCATCAAGTGCAAGGTGAGTGCCACCTTAAGAGATATTAAAATGGGGGGGGGGGGACAAATCTTAGAACAAGTAAATTGTGGTAGTAGAATAATTAAGAAAGATCCAACACTTGGATCAACTAACGAAGTGATTATTGCTTACCATGTGCCCCAAACTATATTAAGTCCTAGAACAAGAGACGTGCTCATCTTGATGCCCCGCAGCTGTTAGACCCAAGGTACAGAGGGCAGTAGCCAACGACCAGCAGGCCCCAAGTGTCATGTGCAGACTCTAAGAGCAACTGCCTTTGAAAGAGGAAACAGTTGAGAGTGGGCTTTCTGATGTAGAGAATTACTAGCTGGGAAAGTAGGACAATTGACACAGAATCGGAATTGATGCCCCTACATGACAGAGTTGGTGAAACTTCCCTTCTCAGAGATCTTGAGCCTCCTCTGAAATGAATTTTTCATTTTGGACAGAACATTCAGGATAAATATGATCTGTTTGAGTTCCTGGTTCTCTCATTAGGACTGTTTCTTAGGCTTCACTGGCACAAGAAAAGGGTTTTGATAATCCAGGTAAATCCTGACAAAAGCAAAGCACGGGATCTATGAAAATCTAACCACTCAGAGGAGAACAACAGATAAAGGGCCAGGCCGACCTGACCCTGCAGGACAGGTAAGGCTGGTCTGGCAACAGGGGTAGAGGGGAAGTGCCCATCTCCTGCTAGAAGAGCTAGAGAAGACCCCTTCCGGAGAGACCACCAGGAGAGGAGAGCAGTAGGTGCTGATGATGAAGAATATTTTAATCAGCAGAGAAGGTCAAAATGACAAAGTTCCACGATCAGAGTAAACATATGGGATAAAAAATAAAAAATAAAGAAAAAACATTTTTTTGAAAGGACTTTTTTTTAAAGGAATTTAAACAAAAGTCCTTTTAAAGAGACAGTTGGCTGTTTAAACCAATAGTACAACTCACTGAGAGAATCGCCACATTATTTCTTGGGGTAGAAAGGACCTGGAATGTAGAAAGACCTATTCTGCAGAGGAAAAAATAGAATCACTAACAGGCCTCATGCCTTGCACAGCCAGTGGCTAGAATCCCTGCCTCATGAGACCCTGTGCCAGAAGGCCGCTAGAACCATCTCAACTATGTTAGTCTTTCTTGGAAGCCAACAAGTGTTTGCCCAGTTAAGAGCACGGTAACAATCAGTCACGTTATGTTATAATGATTGTCGATATCTTTAAAAGCCTTGTCAAGTTCCTTTTTGAGTAACCCTCACCCCACCCTTAGAGAAATTTATCTGTGGTTCACCTCTTTGAAATACCTCATGGTTGTTCCACAATTACCATAGAGAAAAAAACAAAACAAAACAAACAAACAAAAAGCTTTTTATTAACAAAGTGTTCAGAAGGGGGCGCCACTGTAAACAATGAGAGTTTTCGCTGCCGGGACAATTTTGTTGCAGAAACAGCTGAAAGCAATCGGGTCAGACAGAGCCAAGGGCTGGAGGGATTTTTAAAAGGACAAAAACCGAACCAAATCTAACCAAAACAAAAATCAAAACCAATGGCCAAGATTTCAAGTTTGCTACTAAAGGTATGACATTCTCCTCAGACATGCGAGTGACTTGATCACTTTCTTTATATATTTATATTTGAAGAAGAAGGAACTATTTGATGCAGCAAATCCACGTTGGTTAAAAACTACCAGATATGGGGGCTCCTGGGTGGCTCAGTGGTTTCGGCCTCTGCCTTCGGATCAGGTCATGATTTCAGGGTCCTGGGATGGAGCCCCACATCGGGCTCTCTGCTCAGCGGGGAGCCTGCTTTCCCCCTCTCTCTCTGCCTCCCTCTCTACCTACTTGTGATCTGTCTGTCAAATGGGTAAATAAGATCTTTAAAAAAAGAATTACTAGATGTGAAATACATCGAGGGTATGGGAAGGAAAATGATTTCCCCTGATCTGACTAGGAAGTGGTTGAAGCCTGAATTAAAGTGCTATAAAAAGAGTAAAGACCTGGGAGATATATGGGGTAAAAATCCCTAGAAAAACAGCAATAATAACTGGCTGCTCTTTATTGACCAGATCCTGCGGTAGGCAAAGAAGAGCTGGTTTTAGCCAGAGGATGATCTCCGTATGTCTTCATGATCTGGCATTTCCTGCAAGCCAGGCATGGGGCTCTGCACTAGAGCTGCAAATGCTGGGGGCCCTCATTGTCCCTTTTCTCTTCTCAGGGGGACAACGGGCATGTCCATGATGCAGTGTGACAGGCTTTACCACAGGGAGATAATAGACTTCCAAGGGTAGGTGGGAGCTGGGAAAAGACACTTAGAAACAGATTTTCAGGGGAGGTGATAGACAAGGGCAAAGCGAAGAATGAGGATGAGTGTGTCAAGTTTCAAAGTGCCAGGAGGCAGCACAGTGCATTCGGGAAACTACAGCAAGTTCATGACAACCGACAGCTGATCTGGCAGCATCACCTGGGGATGGAGGCTGAGCCCCGGGGTTAACACTGGGGGTGAGATGGTTTGTATACTATGGCCAGGAGGTGAGGTACTACACTGTGGGGGCACAGGGAGCTACTGGAGGATTTCAAATATCAGAATCGTAACCATAATAGAGTATTTAATTGCATCCTAGCTTTCATCAAGTGTAAGATGCACTATAGTTTATGTTCGACTAAGAAAGAGAAATGCTGTCAGTTAAAGTAGGATATGTCATCAAGTGCAAGGTGAGTGCCACCTTAAGAGATATTAAAATGGGGGGGGGGGACAAATCTTAGAACAAGTAAATTGTGGTAGTAGAATAATTAAGAAAGATCCAACACTTGGATCAACTAACGAAGTGATTATTGCTTACCATGTGCCCCAAACTATATTAAGTCCTAGAACAAGAGACGTGCTCATCTTGATGCCCCGCAGCTGTTAGACCCAAGGTACAGAGGGCAGTAGCCAACGACCAGCAGGCCCCAAGTGTCATGTGCAGACTCTAAGAGCAACTGCCTTTGAAAGAGGAAACAGTTGAGAGTGGGCTTTCTGATGTAGAGAATTACTAGCTGGGAAAGTAGGACAATTGACACAGAATCGGAATTGATGCCCCTACATGACAGAGTTGGTGAAACTTCCCTTCTCAGAGATCTTGAGCCTCCTCTGAAATGAATTTTTCATTTTGGACAGAACATTCAGGATAAATATGATCTGTTTGAGTTCCTGGTTCTCTCATTAGGACTGTTTCTTAGGCTTCACTGGCACAAGAAAAGGGTTTTGATAATCCAGGTAAATCCTGACAAAAGCAAAGCACGGGATCTATGAAAATCTAACCACTCAGAGGAGAACAACAGATAAAGGGCCAGGCCGACCTGACCCTGCAGGACAGGTAAGGCTGGTCTGGCAACAGGGGTAGAGAGGAAGTGCCCATCTCCTGCTAGAAGAGCTAGAGAAGACCCCTTCCGGAGAGACCACCAGGAGAGGAGAGCAGTAGGTGCTGATGATGAAGAATATTTTAATCAGCAGAGAAGGTCAAAATGACAAAGTTCCACGATCAGAGTAAACATATGGGATAAAAAATAAAAAATAAAGAAAAAAGATTTTTTTGAAAGGACTTTTTTTTAAAGGAATTTAAACAAAAGTCCTTTTAAAGAGACAGTTGGCTGTTTAAACCAATAGTACAACTCACTGAGAGAATCGCCACATTATTTCTTGGGGTAGAAAGGACCTGGAATGTAGAAAGACCTATTCTGCAGAGGAAAAAATAGAATCACTAACAGGCCTCATGCCTTGCACAGCCAGTGGCTAGAATCCCTGCCTCATGAGACCCTGTGCCAGAAGGCCGCTAGAACCATCTCAACTATGTTAGTCTTTCTTGGAAGCCAACAAGTGTTTGCCCAGTTAAGAGCACGGTAACAATCAGTCACGTTATGTTATAATGATTGTCGATATCTTTAAAAGCCTTGTCAAGTTCCTTTTTGAGTAACCCTCACCCCACCCTTAGAGAAATTTATCTGTGGTTCACCTCTTTGAAATACCTCATGGTTGTTCCACAATTACCATAGAGAAAAAAACAAAACAAAACAAACAAACAAAAAAGCTTTTTATTAACAAAGTGTTCAGAAGGGGGCGCCACTGTAAACAATGAGAGTTTTCGCTGCCGGGACAATTTTGTTGCAGAAACAGCTGAAAGCAATCGGGTCAGACAGAGCCAAGGGCTGGAGGGATTTTTAAAAGGACAAAAACCGAACCAAATCTAACCAAAACAAAAATCAAAACCAATGGCCAAGATTTCAAGTTTGCTACTAAAGGTATGACATTCTCCTCAGACATGCGAGTGACTTGATCACTTTCTTTATATATTTATATTTGAAGAAGAAGGAACTATTTGATGCAGCAAATCCACGTTGGTTAAAAACTACCAGATATGGGGGCTCCTGGGTGGCTCAGTGGTTTCGGCCTCTGCCTTCGGATCAGGTCATGATTTCAGGGTCCTGGGATGGAGCCCCACATCGGGCTCTCTGCTCAGCGGGGAGCCTGCTTTCCCCCTCTCTCTCTGCCTCCCTCTCTACCTACTTGTGATCTGTCTGTCAAATGGGTAAATAAGATCTTTAAAAAAAGAATTACTAGATGTGAAATACATCGAGGGTATGGGAAGGAAAATGATTTCCCCTGATCTGACTAGGAAGTGGTTGAAGCCTGAATTAAAGTGCTATAAAAAGAGTAAAGACCTGGGAGATATATGGGGTAAAAATCCCTAGAAAAACAGCAATAATAACTGGCTGCTCTTTATTGACCAGATCCTGCGGTAGGCAAAGAAGAGCTGGTTTTAGCCAGAGGATGATCTCCGTATGTCTTCATGATCTGGCATTTCCTGCAAGCCAGGCATGGGGCTCTGCACTAGAGCTGCAAATGCTGGGGGCCCTCATTGTCCCTTTTCTCTTCTCAGGGGGACAACGGGCATGTCCATGATGCAGTGTGACAGGCTTTACCACAGGGAGATAAAAGACTGCCAAGGGTAGGTGGGAGCTGGGAAAAGACACTTAGAAACAGATTTTCAGGGGAGGTGATAGACAAGGGCAAAGCGAAGAATGAGGATGAGTGTGTCAAGTTTCAAAGTGCCAGGAGGCAGCACAGTGCATTTGGGAAACTACAGCAAGTTCATGACAACCGACAGCTGATCTGGCAGCATCACCTGGGGATGGAGGCTGAGCCCCGGGGTTAACACTGGGGGTGAGATGGTTTGTGTACTATGGCCAGGAGGTGAGGTACTACACTGTGGGGGCACAGGGAGCTACTGGAGGATTTCAAATATCAGAATCGTAACCATAATAGAGTATTTAATTGCATCCTAGCTTTCATCAAGTGTAAGATGCACTATAGTTTATGTTCGACTAAGAAAGAGAAATGCTGTCAGTTAAAGTAGGATATGTCATCAAGTGCAAGGTGAGTGCCACCTTAAGAGATATTAAAATGGGGGGGGGGACAAATCTTAGAACAAGTAAATTGTGGTAGTAGAATAATTAAGAAAGATCCAACACTTGGATCAACTAACGAAGTGATTATTGCTTACCATGTGCCCCAAACTATATTAAGTCCTAGAACAAGAGACGTGCTCATCTTGATGCCCCGCAGCTGTTAGACCCAAGGTACAGAGGGCAGTAGCCAACGACCAGCAGGCCCCAAGTGTCATGTGCAGACTCTAAGAGCAACTGCCTTTGAAAGAGGAAACAGTTGAGAGTGGGCTTTCTGATGTAGAGAATTACTAGCTGGGAAAGTAGGACAATTGACACAGAATCGGAATTGATGCCCCTACATGACAGAGTTGGTGAAACTTCCCTTCTCAGAGATCTTGAGCCTCCTCTGAAATGAATTTTTCATTTTGGACAGAACATTCAGGATAAATATGATCTGTTTGAGTTCCTGGTTCTCTCATTAGGACTGTTTCTTAGGCTTCACTGGCACAAGAAAAGGGTTTTGATAATCCAGGTAAATCCTGACAAAAGCAAAGCACGGGATCTATGAAAATCTAACCACTCAGAGGAGAACAACAGATAAAGGGCCAGGCCGACCTGGCCCTGCAGGACAGGTAAGGCTGGTCTGGCAACAGGGGTAGAGGGGAAGTGCCCATCTCCTGCTAGAAGAGCTAGAGAAGACCCCTTCCGGAGAGACCACCAGGAGAGGAGAGCAGTAGGTGCTGATGATGAAGAATATTTTAATCAGCAGAGAAGGTCAAAATGACAAAGTTCCACGATCAGAGTAAACATATGGGATAAAAAATAAAAAATAAAGAAAAAAGATTTTTTTGAAAGGACTTTTTTTTAAAGGAATTTAAACAAAAGTCCTTTTAAAGAGACAGTTGGCTGTTTAAACCAATAGTACAACTCACTGAGAGAATCGCCACATTATTTCTTGGGGTAGAAAGGACCTGGAATGTAGAAAGACCTATTCTGCAGAGGAAAAAATAGAATCACTAACAGGCCTCATGCCTTGCACAGCCAGTGGCTAGAATCCCTGCCTCATGAGACCCTGTGCCAGAAGGCCGCTAGAACCATCTCAACTATGTTAGTCTTTCTTGGAAGCCAACAAGTGTTTGCCCAGTTAAGAGCACGGTAACAATCAGTCACGTTATGTTATAATGATTGTCGATATCTTTAAAAGCCTTGTCAAGTTCCTTTTTGAGTAACCCTCACCCCACCCTTAGAGAAATTTATCTGTGGTTCACCTCTTTGAAATACCTCATGGTTGTTCCACAATTACCATAGAGAAAAAAACAAAACAAAACAAACAAACAAAAAAGCTTTTTATTAACAAAGTGTTCAGAAGGGGGCGCCACTGTAAACAATGAGAGTTTTCGCTGCCGGGACAATTTTGTTGCAGAAACAGCTGAAAGCAATCGGGTCAGACAGAGCCAAGGGCTGGAGGGATTTTTAAAAGGACAAAAACCGAACCAAATCTAACCAAAACAAAAATCAAAACCAATGGCCAAGATTTCAAGTTTGCTACTAAAGGTATGACATTCTCCTCAGACATGCGAGTGACTTGATCACTTTCTTTATATATTTATATTTGAAGAAGAAGGAACTATTTGATGCAGCAAATCCACGTTGGTTAAAAACTACCAGATATGGGGGCTCCTGGGTGGCTCAGTGGTTTCGGCCTCTGCCTTCGGCTCGGGTCATGATTTCAGGGTCCTGGGATGGAGCCCCACATCGGGCTCTCTGCTCAGCGGGGAGCCTGCTTTCCCCCTCTCTCTCTGCCTCCCTCTCTACCTACTTGTGATCTGTCTGTCAAATGGGTAAATAAGATCTTTAAAAAAAGAATTACTAGATGTGAAATACATCGAGGGTATGGGAAGGAAAATGATTTCCCCTGATCTGACTAGGAAGTGGTTGAAGCCTGAATTAAAGTGCTATAAAAAGAGTAAAGACCTGGGAGATATATGGGGTAAAAATCCCTAGAAAAACAGCAATAATAACTGGCTGCTCTTTATTGACCAGATCCTGCGGTAGGCAAAGAAGAGCTGGTTTTAGCCAGAGGATGATCTCCGTTTGTCTTCATGATCTGGCATTTCCTGCAAGCCAGGCATGGGGCTCTGCACTAGAGCTGCAAATGCTGGGGGCCCTCATTGTCCCTTTTCTCTTCTCAGGGGGACAACGGGCATGTCCATGATGCAGTGTGACAGGCTTTACCACAGGGAGATAAAAGACTGCCAAGGGTAGGTGGGAGCTGGGAAAAGACACTTAGAAACAGATTTTCAGGGGAGGTGATAGACAAGGGCAAAGCGAAGAATGAGGATGAGTGTGTCCAGTTTCAAAGTGCCAGGAGGCAGCACAGTGCATTCGGGAAACTACAGCAAGTTCATGACAACCGACAGCTGATCTGGCAGCATCACCTGGGGATGGAGGCTGAGCCCCGGGGTTAACACTGGGGGTGAGATGGTTTGTATACTATGGCGAGGAGGTGAGGTACTACACTGTGGGGGCACAGGGAGCTACTGGAGGATTTCAAATATCAGAATCGTAACCATAATAGAGTATTTAATTGCATCCTAGCTTTCATCAAGTGTAAGATGCACTATAGTTTATGTTCGACTAAGAAAGAGAAATGCTGTCAGTTAAAGTAGGATATGTCATCAAGTGCAAGGTGAGTGCCACCTTAAGAGATATTAAAATGGGGGGGGGACAAATCTTAGAACAAGTAAATTGTGGTAGTAGAATAATTAAGAAAGATCCAACACTTGGATCAACTAACGAAGTGATTATTGCTTACCATGTGCCCCAAACTATATTAAGTCCTAGAACAAGAGACGTGCTCATCTTGATGCCCCGCAGCTGTTAGACCCAAGGTACAGAGGGCAGTAGCCAACGACCAGCAGGCCCCAAGTGTCATGTGCAGACTCTAAGAGCAACTGCCTTTGAAAGAGGAAACAGTTGAGAGTGGGCTTTCTGATGTAGAGAATTACTAGCTGGGAAAGTAGGACAATTGACACAGAATCGGAATTGATGCCCCTACATGACAGAGTTGGTGAAACTTCCCTTCTCAGAGATCTTGAGCCTCCTCTGAAATGAATTTTTCATTTTGGACAGAACATTCAGGATAAATATGATCTGTTTGAGTTCCTGGTTCTCTCATTAGGACTGTTTCTTAGGCTTCACTGGCACAAGAAAAGGGTTTTGATAATCCAGGTAAATCCTGACAAAAGCAAAGCACGGGATCTATGAAAATCTAACCACTCAGAGGAGAACAACAGATAAAGGGCCAGGCCGACCTGGCCCTGCAGGACAGGTAAGGCTGGTCTGGCAACAGGGGTAGAGGGGAAGTGCCCATCTCCTGCTAGAAGAGCTAGAGAAGACCCCTTCCGGAGAGACCACCAGGAGAGGAGAGCAGTAGGTGCTGATGATGAAGAATATTTTAATCAGCAGAGAAGGTCAAAATGACAAAGTTCCACGATCAGAGTAAACATATGGGATAAAAAATAAAAAATAAAGAAAAAAGATTTTTTTGAAAGGACTTTTTTTTAAAGGAATTTAAACAAAAGTCCTTTTAAAGAGACAGTTGGCTGTTTAAACCAATAGTACAACTCACTGAGAGAATCGCCACATTATTTCTTGGGGTAGAAAGGACCTGGAATGTAGAAAGACCTATTCTGCAGAGGAAAAAATAGAATCACTAACAGGCCTCATGCCTTGCACAGCCAGTGGCTAGAATCCCTGCCTCATGAGACCCTGTGCCAGAAGGCCGCTAGAACCATCTCAACTATGTTAGTCTTTCTTGGAAGCCAACAAGTGTTTGCCCAGTTAAGAGCACGGTAACAATCAGTCACGTCATGTTATAATGATTGTCGATATCTTTAAAAGCCTTGTCAAGTTCCTTTTTGAGTAACCCTCACCCCACCCTTAGAGAAATTTATCTGTGGTTCACCTCTTTGAAATACCTCATGGTTGTTCCACAATTACCATAGAGAAAAAAACAAAACAAAACAAACAAACAAAAAAGCTTTTTATTAACAAAGTGTTCAGAAGGGGGCGCCACTGTAAACAATGAGAGTTTTCGCTGCCGGGACAATTTTGTTGCAGAAACAGCTGAAAGCAATCGGGTCAGACAGAGCCAAGGGCTGGAGGGATTTTTAAAAGGACAAAAACCGAACCAAATCTAACCAAAACAAAAATCAAAACCAATGGCCAAGATTTCAAGTTTGCTACTAAAGGTATGACATTCTCCTCAGACATGCGAGTGACTTGATCACTTTCTTTATATATTTATATTTGAAGAAGAAGGAACTATTTGATGCAGCAAATCCACGTTGGTTAAAAACTACCAGATATGGGGGCTCCTGGGTGGCTCAGTGGTTTCGGCCTCTGCCTTCGGCTCGGGTCATGATTTCAGGGTCCTGGGATGGAGCCCCACATCGGGCTCTCTGCTCAGCGGGGAGCCTGCTTTCCCCCTCTCTCTCTGCCTCCCTCTCTACCTACTTGTGATCTGTCTGTCAAATGGGTAAATAAGATCTTTAAAAAAAGAATTACTAGATGTGAAATACATCGAGGGTATGGGAAGGAAAATGATTTCCCCTGATCTGACTAGGAAGTGGTTGAAGCCTGAATTAAAGTGCTATAAAAAGAGTAAAGACCTGGGAGATATATGGGGTAAAAATCCCTAGAAAAACAGCAATAATAACTGGCTGCTCTTTATTGACCAGATCCTGCGGTAGGCAAAGAAGAGCTGGTTTTAGCCAGAGGATGATCTCCGTATGTCTTCATGATCTGGCATTTCCTGCAAGCCAGGCATGGGGCTCTGCACTAGAGCTGCAAATGCTGGGGGCCCTCATTGTCCCTTTTCTCTTCTCAGGGGGACAACGGGCATGTCCATGATGCAGTGTGACAGGCTTTACCACAGGGAGATAAAAGACTGCCAAGGGTAGGTGGGAGCTGGGAAAAGACACTTAGAAACAGATTTTCAGGGGAGGTGATAGACAAGGGCAAAGCGAAGAATGAGGATGAGTGTGTCAAGTTTCAAAGTGCCAGGAGGCAGCACAGTGCATTTGGGAAACTACAGCAAGTTCATGACAACCGACAGCTGATCTGGCAGCATCACCTGGGGATGGAGGCTGAGCCCCGGGGTTAACACTGGGGGTGAGATGGTTTGTATACTATGGCCAGGAGGTGAGGTACTACACTGTGGGGGCACAGGGAGCTACTGGAGGATTTCAAATATCAGAATCGTAACCATAATAGAGTATTTAATTGCATCCTAGCTTTCATCAAGTGTAAGATGCACTATAGTTTATGTTCGACTAAGAAAGAGAAATGCTGTCAGTTAAAGTAGGATATGTCATCAAGTGCAAGGTGAGTGCCACCTTAAGAGATATTAAAATGGGGGGGGGGACAAATCTTAGAACAAGTAAATTGTGGTAGTAGAATAATTAAGAAAGATCCAACACTTGGATCAACTAACGAAGTGATTATTGCTTACCATGTGCCCCAAACTATATTAAGTCCTAGAACAAGAGACGTGCTCATCTTGATGCCCCGCAGCTGTTAGACCCAAGGTACAGAGGGCAGTAGCCAACGACCAGCAGGCCCCAAGTGTCATGTGCAGACTCTAAGAGCAACTGCCTTTGAAAGAGGAAACAGTTGAGAGTGGGCTTTCTGATGTAGAGAATTACTAGCTGGGAAAGTAGGACAATTGACACAGAATCGGAATTGATGCCCCTACATGACAGAGTTGGTGAAACTTCCCTTCTCAGAGATCTTGAGCCTCCTCTGAAATGAATTTTTCATTTTGGACAGAACATTCAGGATAAATATGATCTGTTTGAGTTCCTGGTTCTCTCATTAGGACTGTTTCTTAGGCTTCACTGGCACAAGAAAAGGGTTTTGATAATCCAGGTAAATCCTGACAAAAGCAAAGCACGGGATCTATGAAAATCTAACCACTCAGAGGAGAACAACAGATAAAGGGCCAGGCCGACCTGGCCCTGCAGGACAGGTAAGGCTGGTCTGGCAACAGGGGTAGAGGGGAAGTGCCCATCTCCTGCTAGAAGAGCTAGAGAAGACCCCTTCCGGAGAGACCACCAGGAGAGGAGAGCAGTAGGTGCTGATGATGAAGAATATTTTAATCAGCAGAGAAGGTCAAAATGACAAAGTTCCACGATCAGAGTAAACATATGGGATAAAAAATAAAAAATAAAGAAAAAAGATTTTTTTGAAAGGACTTTTTTTTAAAGGAATTTAAACAAAAGTCCTTTTAAAGAGACAGTTGGCTGTTTAAACCAATAGTACAACTCACTGAGAGAATCGCCACATTATTTCTTGGGGTAGAAAGGACCTGGAATGTAGAAAGACCTATTCTGCAGAGGAAAAAATAGAATCACTAACAGGCCTCATGCCTTGCACAGCCAGTGGCTAGAATCCCTGCCTCATGAGACCCTGTGCCAGAAGGCCGCTAGAACCATCTCAACTATGTTAGTCTTTCTTGGAAGCCAACAAGTGTTTGCCCAGTTAAGAGCACGGTAACAATCAGTCACGTTATGTTATAATGATTGTCGATATCTTTAAAAGCCTTGTCAAGTTCCTTTTTGAGTAACCCTCACCCCACCCTTAGAGAAATTTATCTGTGGTTCACCTCTTTGAAATACCTCATGGTTGTTCCACAATTACCATAGAGAAAAAAACAAAACAAAACAAACAAACAAAAAAGCTTTTTATTAACAAAGTGTTCAGAAGGGGGCGCCACTGTAAACAATGAGAGTTTTCGCTGCCGGGACAATTTTGTTGCAGAAACAGCTGAAAGCAATCGGGTCAGACAGAGCCAAGGGCTGGAGGGATTTTTAAAAGGACAAAAACCGAACCAAATCTAACCAAAACAAAAATCAAAACCAATGGCCAAGATTTCAAGTTTGCTACTAAAGGTATGACATTCTCCTCAGACATGCGAGTGACTTGATCACTTTCTTTATATATTTATATTTGAAGAAGAAGGAACTATTTGATGCAGCAAATCCACGTTGGTTAAAAACTACCAGATATGGGGGCTCCTGGGTGGCTCAGTGGTTTCGGCCTCTGCCTTCGGCTCGGGTCATGATTTCAGGGTCCTGGGATGGAGCCCCACATCGGGCTCTCTGCTCAGCGGGGAGCCTGCTTTCCCCCTCTCTCTCTGCCTCCCTCTCTACCTACTTGTGATCTGTCTGTCAAATGGGTAAATAAGATCTTTAAAAAAAGAATTACTAGATGTGAAATACATCGAGGGTATGGGAAGGAAAATGATTTCCCCTGATCTGACTAGGAAGTGGTTGAAGCCTGAATTAAAGTGCTATAAAAAGAGTAAAGACCTGGGAGATATATGGGGTAAAAATCCCTAGAAAAACAGCAATAATAACTGGCTGCTCTTTATTGACCAGATCCTGCGGTAGGCAAAGAAGAGCTGGTTTTAGCCAGAGGATGATCTCCGTTTGTCTTCATGATCTGGCATTTCCTGCAAGCCAGGCATGGGGCTCTGCACTAGAGCTGCAAATGCTGGGGGCCCTCATTGTCCCTTTTCTCTTCTCAGGGGGACAACGGGCATGTCCATGATGCAGTGTGACAGGCTTTACCACAGGGAGATAAAAGACTGCCAAGGGTAGGTGGGAGCTGGGAAAAGACACTTAGAAACAGATTTTCAGGGGAGGTGATAGACAAGGGCAAAGCGAAGAATGAGGATGAGTGTGTCCAGTTTCAAAGTGCCAGGAGGCAGCACAGTGCATTCGGGAAACTACAGCAAGTTCATGACAACCGACAGCTGATCTGGCAGCATCACCTGGGGATGGAGGCTGAGCCCCGGGGTTAACACTGGGGGTGAGATGGTTTGTATACTATGGCGAGGAGGTGAGGTACTACACTGTGGGGGCACAGGGAGCTACTGGAGGATTTCAAATATCAGAATCGTAACCATAATAGAGTATTTAATTGCATCCTAGCTTTCATCAAGTGTAAGATGCACTATAGTTTATGTTCGACTAAGAAAGAGAAATGCTGTCAGTTAAAGTAGGATATGTCATCAAGTGCAAGGTGAGTGCCACCTTAAGAGATATTAAAATGGGGGGGGGGACAAATCTTAGAACAAGTAAATTGTGGTAGTAGAATAATTAAGAAAGATCCAACACTTGGATCAACTAACGAAGTGATTATTGCTTACCATGTGCCCCAAACTATATTAAGTCCTAGAACAAGAGACGTGCTCATCTTGATGCCCCGCAGCTGTTAGACCCAAGGTACAGAGGGCAGTAGCCAACGACCAGCAGGCCCCAAGTGTCATGTGCAGACTCTAAGAGCAACTGCCTTTGAAAGAGGAAACAGTTGAGAGTGGGCTTTCTGATGTAGAGAATTACTAGCTGGGAAAGTAGGACAATTGACACAGAATCGGAATTGATGCCCCTACATGACAGAGTTGGTGAAACTTCCCTTCTCAGAGATCTTGAGCCTCCTCTGAAATGAATTTTTCATTTTGGACAGAACATTCAGGATAAATATGATCTGTTTGAGTTCCTGGTTCTCTCATTAGGACTGTTTCTTAGGCTTCACTGGCACAAGAAAAGGGTTTTGATAATCCAGGTAAATCCTGACAAAAGCAAAGCACGGGATCTATGAAAATCTAACCACTCAGAGGAGAACAACAGATAAAGGGCCAGGCCGACCTGGCCCTGCAGGACAGGTAAGGCTGGTCTGGCAACAGGGGTAGAGGGGAAGTGCCCATCTCCTGCTAGAAGAGCTAGAGAAGACCCCTTCCGGAGAGACCACCAGGAGAGGAGAGCAGTAGGTGCTGATGATGAAGAATATTTTAATCAGCAGAGAAGGTCAAAATGACAAAGTTCCACGATCAGAGTAAACATATGGGATAAAAAATAAAAAATAAAGAAAAAAGATTTTTTTGAAAGGACTTTTTTTTAAAGGAATTTAAACAAAAGTCCTTTTAAAGAGACAGTTGGCTGTTTAAACCAATAGTACAACTCACTGAGAGAATCGCCACATTATTTCTTGGGGTAGAAAGGACCTGGAATGTAGAAAGACCTATTCTGCAGAGGAAAAAATAGAATCACTAACAGGCCTCATGCCTTGCACAGCCAGTGGCTAGAATCCCTGCCTCATGAGACCCTGTGCCAGAAGGCCGCTAGAACCATCTCAACTATGTTAGTCTTTCTTGGAAGCCAACAAGTGTTTGCCCAGTTAAGAGCACGGTAACAATCAGTCACGTTATGTTATAATGATTGTCGATATCTTTAAAAGCCTTGTCAAGTTCCTTTTTGAGTAACCCTCACCCCACCCTTAGAGAAATTTATCTGTGGTTCACCTCTTTGAAATACCTCATGGTTGTTCCACAATTACCATAGAGAAAAAAACAAAACAAAACAAACAAACAAAAAAGCTTTTTATTAACAAAGTGTTCAGAAGGGGGCGCCACTGTAAACAATGAGAGTTTTCGCTGCCGGGACAATTTTGTTGCAGAAACAGCTGAAAGCAATCGGGTCAGACAGAGCCAAGGGCTGGAGGGATTTTTAAAAGGACAAAAACCGAACCAAATCTAACCAAAACAAAAATCAAAACCAATGGCCAAGATTTCAAGTTTGCTACTAAAGGTATGACATTCTCCTCAGACATGCGAGTGACTTGATCACTTTCTTTATATATTTATATTTGAAGAAGAAGGAACTATTTGATGCAGCAAATCCACGTTGGTTAAAAACTACCAGATATGGGGGCTCCTGGGTGGCTCAGTGGTTTCGGCCTCTGCCTTCGGCTCGGGTCATGATTTCAGGGTCCTGGGATGGAGCCCCACATCGGGCTCTCTGCTCAGCGGGGAGCCTGCTTTCCCCCTCTCTCTCTGCCTCCCTCTCTACCTACTTGTGATCTGTCTGTCAAATGGGTAAATAAGATCTTTAAAAAAAGAATTACTAGATGTGAAATACATCGAGGGTATGGGAAGGAAAATGATTTCCCCTGATCTGACTAGGAAGTGGTTGAAGCCTGAATTAAAGTGCTATAAAAAGAGTAAAGACCTGGGAGATATATGGGGTAAAAATCCCTAGAAAAACAGCAATAATAACTGGCTGCTCTTTATTGACCAGATCCTGCGGTAGGCAAAGAAGAGCTGGTTTTAGCCAGAGGATGATCTCCGTATGTCTTCATGATCTGGCATTTCCTGCAAGCCAGGCATGGGGCTCTGCACTAGAGCTGCAAATGCTGGGGGCCCTCATTGTCCCTTTTCTCTTCTCAGGGGGACAACGGGCATGTCCATGATGCAGTGTGACAGGCTTTACCACAGGGAGATAAAAGACTGCCAAGGGTAGGTGGGAGCTGGGAAAAGACACTTAGAAACAGATTTTCAGGGGAGGTGATAGACAAGGGCAAAGCGAAGAATGAGGATGAGTGTGTCAAGTTTCAAAGTGCCAGGAGGCAGCACAGTGCATTTGGGAAACTACAGCAAGTTCATGACAACCGACAGCTGATCTGGCAGCATCACCTGGGGATGGAGGCTGAGCCCCGGGGTTAACACTGGGGGTGAGATGGTTTGTATACTATGGCCAGGAGGTGAGGTACTACACTGTGGGGGCACAGGGAGCTACTGGAGGATTTCAAATATCAGAATCGTAACCATAATAGAGTATTTAATTGCATCCTAGCTTTCATCAAGTGTAAGATGCACTATAGTTTATGTTCGACTAAGAAAGAGAAATGCTGTCAGTTAAAGTAGGATATGTCATCAAGTGCAAGGTGAGTGCCACCTTAAGAGATATTAAAATGGGGGGGGGACAAATCTTAGAACAAGTAAATTGTGGTAGTAGAATAATTAAGAAAGATCCAACACTTGGATCAACTAACGAAGTGATTATTGCTTACCATGTGCCCCAAACTATATTAAGTCCTAGAACAAGAGACGTGCTCATCTTGATGCCCCGCAGCTGTTAGACCCAAGGTACAGAGGGCAGTAGCCAACGACCAGCAGGCCCCAAGTGTCATGTGCAGACTCTAAGAGCAACTGCCTTTGAAAGAGGAAACAGTTGAGAGTGGGCTTTCTGATGTAGAGAATTACTAGCTGGGAAAGTAGGACAATTGACACAGAATCGGAATTGATGCCCCTACATGACAGAGTTGGTGAAACTTCCCTTCTCAGAGATCTTGAGCCTCCTCTGAAATGAATTTTTCATTTTGGACAGAACATTCAGGATAAATATGATCTGTTTGAGTTCCTGGTTCTCTCATTAGGACTGTTTCTTAGGCTTCACTGGCACAAGAAAAGGGTTTTGATAATCCAGGTAAATCCTGACAAAAGCAAAGCACGGGATCTATGAAAATCTAACCACTCAGAGGAGAACAACAGATAAAGGGCCAGGCCGACCTGGCCCTGCAGGACAGGTAAGGCTGGTCTGGCAACAGGGGTAGAGGGGAAGTGCCCATCTCCTGCTAGAAGAGCTAGAGAAGACCCCTTCCGGAGAGACCACCAGGAGAGGAGAGCAGTAGGTGCTGATGATGAAGAATATTTTAATCAGCAGAGAAGGTCAAAATGACAAAGTTCCACGATCAGAGTAAACATATGGGATAAAAAATAAAAAATAAAGAAAAAAGATTTTTTTGAAAGGACTTTTTTTTAAAGGAATTTAAACAAAAGTCCTTTTAAAGAGACAGTTGGCTGTTTAAACCAATAGTACAACTCACTGAGAGAATCGCCACATTATTTCTTGGGGTAGAAAGGACCTGGAATGTAGAAAGACCTATTCTGCAGAGGAAAAAATAGAATCACTAACAGGCCTCATGCCTTGCACAGCCTGTGGCTAGAATCCCTGCCTCATGAGACCCTGTGCCAGAAGGCCGCTAGAACCATCTCAACTATGTTAGTCTTTCTTGGAAGCCAACAAGTGTTTGCCCAGTTAAGAGCACGGTAACAATCAGTCACGTTATGTTATAATGATTGTCGATATCTTTAAAAGCCTTGTCAAGTTCCTTTTTGAGTAACCCTCACCCCACCCTTAGAGAAATTTATCTGTGGTTCACCTCTTTGAAATACCTCATGGTTGTTCCACAATTACCATAGAGAAAAAAACAAAACAAAACAAACAAACAAAAAAGCTTTTTATTAACAAAGTGTTCAGAAGGGGGCGCCACTGTAAACAATGAGAGTTTTCGCTGCCGGGACAATTTTGTTGCAGAAACAGCTGAAAGCAATCGGGTCAGACAGAGCCAAGGGCTGGAGGGATTTTTAAAAGGACAAAAACCGAACCAAATCTAACCAAAACAAAAATCAAAACCAATGGCCAAGATTTCAAGTTTGCTACTAAAGGTATGACATTCTCCTCAGACATGCGAGTGACTTGATCACTTTCTTTATATATTTATATTTGAAGAAGAAGGAACTATTTGATGCAGCAAATCCACGTTGGTTAAAAACTACCAGATATGGGGGCTCCTGGGTGGCTCAGTGGTTTCGGCCTCTGCCTTCGGCTCGGGTCATGATTTCAGGGTCCTGGGATGGAGCCCCACATCGGGCTCTCTGCTCAGCGGGGAGCCTGCTTTCCCCCTCTCTCTCTGCCTCCCTCTCTACCTACTTGTGATCTGTCTGTCAAATGGGTAAATAAGATCTTTAAAAAAAGAATTACTAGATGTGAAATACATCGAGGGTATGGGAAGGAAAATGATTTCCCCTGATCTGACTAGGAAGTGGTTGAAGCCTGAATTAAAGTGCTATAAAAAGAGTAAAGACCTGGGAGATATATGGGGTAAAAATCCCTAGAAAAACAGCAATAATAACTGGCTGCTCTTTATTGACCAGATCCTGCGGTAGGCAAAGAAGAGCTGGTTTTAGCCAGAGGATGATCTCCGTTTGTCTTCATGATCTGGCATTTCCTGCAAGCCAGGCATGGGGCTCTGCACTAGAGCTGCAAATGCTGGGGGCCCTCATTGTCCCTTTTCTCTTCTCAGGGGGACAACGGGCATGTCCATGATGCAGTGTGACAGGCTTTACCACAGGGAGATAAAAGACTGCCAAGGGTAGGTGGGAGCTGGGAAAAGACACTTAGAAACAGATTTTCAGGGGAGGTGATAGACAAGGGCAAAGCGAAGAATGAGGATGAGTGTGTCCAGTTTCAAAGTGCCAGGAGGCAGCACAGTGCATTCGGGAAACTACAGCAAGTTCATGACAACCGACAGCTGATCTGGCAGCATCACCTGGGGATGGAGGCTGAGCCCCGGGGTTAACACTGGGGGTGAGATGGTTTGTATACTATGGCGAGGAGGTGAGGTACTACACTGTGGGGGCACAGGGAGCTACTGGAGGATTTCAAATATCAGAATCGTAACCATAATAGAGTATTTAATTGCATCCTAGCTTTCATCAAGTGTAAGATGCACTATAGTTTATGTTCGACTAAGAAAGAGAAATGCTGTCAGTTAAAGTAGGATATGTCATCAAGTGCAAGGTGAGTGCCACCTTAAGAGATATTAAAATGGGGGGGGGGACAAATCTTAGAACAAGTAAATTGTGGTAGTAGAATAATTAAGAAAGATCCAACACTTGGATCAACTAACGAAGTGATTATTGCTTACCATGTGCCCCAAACTATATTAAGTCCTAGAACAAGAGACGTGCTCATCTTGATGCCCCGCAGCTGTTAGACCCAAGGTACAGAGGGCAGTAGCCAACGACCAGCAGGCCCCAAGTGTCATGTGCAGACTCTAAGAGCAACTGCCTTTGAAAGAGGAAACAGTTGAGAGTGGGCTTTCTGATGTAGAGAATTACTAGCTGGGAAAGTAGGACAATTGACACAGAATCGGAATTGATGCCCCTACATGACAGAGTTGGTGAAACTTCCCTTCTCAGAGATCTTGAGCCTCCTCTGAAATGAATTTTTCATTTTGGACAGAACATTCAGGATAAATATGATCTGTTTGAGTTCCTGGTTCTCTCATTAGGACTGTTTCTTAGGCTTCACTGGCACAAGAAAAGGGTTTTGATAATCCAGGTAAATCCTGACAAAAGCAAAGCACGGGATCTATGAAAATCTAACCACTCAGAGGAGAACAACAGATAAAGGGCCAGGCCGACCTGGCCCTGCAGGACAGGTAAGGCTGGTCTGGCAACAGGGGTAGAGGGGAAGTGCCCATCTCCTGCTAGAAGAGCTAGAGAAGACCCCTTCCGGAGAGACCACCAGGAGAGGAGAGCAGTAGGTGCTGATGATGAAGAATATTTTAATCAGCAGAGAAGGTCAAAATGACAAAGTTCCACGATCAGAGTAAACATATGGGATAAAAAATAAAAAATAAAGAAAAAAGATTTTTTTGAAAGGACTTTTTTTTAAAGGAATTTAAACAAAAGTCCTTTTAAAGAGACAGTTGGCTGTTTAAACCAATAGTACAACTCACTGAGAGAATCGCCACATTATTTCTTGGGGTAGAAAGGACCTGGAATGTAGAAAGACCTATTCTGCAGAGGAAAAAATAGAATCACTAACAGGCCTCATGCCTTGCACAGCCAGTGGCTAGAATCCCTGCCTCATGAGACCCTGTGCCAGAAGGCCGCTAGAACCATCTCAACTATGTTAGTCTTTCTTGGAAGCCAACAAGTGTTTGCCCAGTTAAGAGCACGGTAACAATCAGTCACGTTATGTTATAATGATTGTCGATATCTTTAAAAGCCTTGTCAAGTTCCTTTTTGAGTAACCCTCACCCCACCCTTAGAGAAATTTATCTGTGGTTCACCTCTTTGAAATACCTCATGGTTGTTCCACAATTACCATAGAGAAAAAAACAAAACAAAACAAACAAACAAAAAAGCTTTTTATTAACAAAGTGTTCAGAAGGGGGCGCCACTGTAAACATGAGAGGTTTCGCTGCCGGGACAATTTTGTTGCAGAAACAGCTGAAAGCAATCGGGTCAGACAGAGCCAAGGGCTGGAGGGATTTTTAAAAGGACAAAAACCGAACCAAATCTAACCAAAACAAAAATCAAAACCAATGGCCAAGATTTCAAGTTTGCTACTAAAGGTATGACATTCTCCTCAGACATGCGAGTGACTTGATCACTTTCTTTATATATTTATATTTGAAGAAGAAGGAACTATTTGATGCAGCAAATCCACGTTGGTTAAAAACTACCAGATATGGGGGCTCCTGGGTGGCTCAGTGGTTTCGGCCTCTGCCTTCGGCTCGGGTCATGATTTCAGGGTCCTGGGATGGAGCCCCACATCGGGCTCTCTGCTCAGCGGGGAGCCTGCTTTCCCCCTCTCTCTCTGCCTCCCTCTCTACCTACTTGTGATCTGTCTGTCAAATGGGTAAATAAGATCTTTAAAAAAAGAATTACTAGATGTGAAATACATCGAGGGTATGGGAAGGAAAATGATTTCCCCTGATCTGACTAGGAAGTGGTTGAAGCCTGAATTAAAGTGCTATAAAAAGAGTAAAGACCTGGGAGATATATGGGGTAAAAATCCCTAGAAAAACAGCAATAATAACTGGCTGCTCTTTATTGACCAGATCCTGCGGTAGGCAAAGAAGAGCTGGTTTTAGCCAGAGGATGATCTCCGTATGTCTTCATGATCTGGCATTTCCTGCAAGCCAGGCATGGGGCTCTGCACTAGAGCTGCAAATGCTGGGGGCCCTCATTGTCCCTTTTCTCTTCTCAGGGGGACAACGGGCATGTCCATGATGCAGTGTGACAGGCTTTACCACAGGGAGATAAAAGACTGCCAAGGGTAGGTGGGAGCTGGGAAAAGACACTTAGAAACAGATTTTCAGGGGAGGTGATAGACAAGGGCAAAGCGAAGAATGAGGATGAGTGTGTCAAGTTTCAAAGTGCCAGGAGGCAGCACAGTGCATTTGGGAAACTACAGCAAGTTCATGACAACCGACAGCTGATCTGGCAGCATCACCTGGGGATGGAGGCTGAGCCCCGGGGTTAACACTGGGGGTGAGATGGTTTGTATACTATGGCCAGGAGGTGAGGTACTACACTGTGGGGGCACAGGGAGCTACTGGAGGATTTCAAATATCAGAATCGTAACCATAATAGAGTATTTAATTGCATCCTAGCTTTCATCAAGTGTAAGATGCACTATAGTTTATGTTCGACTAAGAAAGAGAAATGCTGTCAGTTAAAGTAGGATATGTCATCAAGTGCAAGGTGAGTGCCACCTTAAGAGATATTAAAATGGGGGGGGGGACAAATCTTAGAACAAGTAAATTGTGGTAGTAGAATAATTAAGAAAGATCCAACACTTGGATCAACTAACGAAGTGATTATTGCTTACCATGTGCCCCAAACTATATTAAGTCCTAGAACAAGAGACGTGCTCATCTTGATGCCCCGCAGCTGTTAGACCCAAGGTACAGAGGGCAGTAGCCAACGACCAGCAGGCCCCAAGTGTCATGTGCAGACTCTAAGAGCAACTGCCTTTGAAAGAGGAAACAGTTGAGAGTGGGCTTTCTGATGTAGAGAATTACTAGCTGGGAAAGTAGGACAATTGACACAGAATCGGAATTGATGCCCCTACATGACAGAGTTGGTGAAACTTCCCTTCTCAGAGATCTTGAGCCTCCTCTGAAATGAATTTTTCATTTTGGACAGAACATTCAGGATAAATATGATCTGTTTGAGTTCCTGGTTCTCTCATTAGGACTGTTTCTTAGGCTTCACTGGCACAAGAAAAGGGTTTTGATAATCCAGGTAAATCCTGACAAAAGCAAAGCACGGGATCTATGAAAATCTAACCACTCAGAGGAGAACAACAGATAAAGGGCCAGGCCGACCTGGCCCTGCAGGACAGGTAAGGCTGGTCTGGCAACAGGGGTAGAGGGGAAGTGCCCATCTCCTGCTAGAAGAGCTAGAGAAGACCCCTTCCGGAGAGACCACCAGGAGAGGAGAGCAGTAGGTGCTGATGATGAAGAATATTTTAATCAGCAGAGAAGGTCAAAATGACAAAGTTCCACGATCAGAGTAAACATATGGGATAAAAAATAAAAAATAAAGAAAAAAGATTTTTTTGAAAGGACTTTTTTTTAAAGGAATTTAAACAAAAGTCCTTTTAAAGAGACAGTTGGCTGTTTAAACCAATAGTACAACTCACTGAGAGAATCGCCACATTATTTCTTGGGGTAGAAAGGACCTGGAATGTAGAAAGACCTATTCTGCAGAGGAAAAAATAGAATCACTAACAGGCCTCATGCCTTGCACAGCCAGTGGCTAGAATCCCTGCCTCATGAGACCCTGTGCCAGAAGGCCGCTAGAACCATCTCAACTATGTTAGTCTTTCTTGGAAGCCAACAAGTGTTTGCCCAGTTAAGAGCACGGTAACAATCAGTCACGTTATGTTATAATGATTGTCGATATCTTTAAAAGCCTTGTCAAGTTCCTTTTTGAGTAACCCTCACCCCACCCTTAGAGAAATTTATCTGTGGTTCACCTCTTTGAAATACCTCATGGTTGTTCCACAATTACCATAGAGAAAAAAACAAAACAAAACAAACAAACAAAAAAGCTTTTTATTAACAAAGTGTTCAGAAGGGGGCGCCACTGTAAACAATGAGAGTTTTCGCTGCCGGGACAATTTTGTTGCAGAAACAGCTGAAAGCAATCGGGTCAGACAGAGCCAAGGGCTGGAGGGATTTTTAAAAGGACAAAAACCGAACCAAATCTAACCAAAACAAAAATCAAAACCAATGGCCAAGATTTCAAGTTTGCTACTAAAGGTATGACATTCTCCTCAGACATGCGAGTGACTTGATCACTTTCTTTATATATTTATATTTGAAGAAGAAGGAACTATTTGATGCAGCAAATCCACGTTGGTTAAAAACTACCAGATATGGGGGCTCCTGGGTGGCTCAGTGGTTTCGGCCTCTGCCTTCGGCTCGGGTCATGATTTCAGGGTCCTGGGATGGAGCCCCACATCGGGCTCTCTGCTCAGCGGGGAGCCTGCTTTCCCCCTCTCTCTCTGCCTCCCTCTCTACCTACTTGTGATCTGTCTGTCAAATGGGTAAATAAGATCTTTAAAAAAAGAATTACTAGATGTGAAATACATCGAGGGTATGGGAAGGAAAATGATTTCCCCTGATCTGACTAGGAAGTGGTTGAAGCCTGAATTAAAGTGCTATAAAAAGAGTAAAGACCTGGGAGATATATGGGGTAAAAATCCCTAGAAAAACAGCAATAATAACTGGCTGCTCTTTATTGACCAGATCCTGCGGTAGGCAAAGAAGAGCTGGTTTTAGCCAGAGGATGATCTCCGTTTGTCTTCATGATCTGGCATTTCCTGCAAGCCAGGCATGGGGCTCTGCACTAGAGCTGCAAATGCTGGGGGCCCTCATTGTCCCTTTTCTCTTCTCAGGGGGACAACGGGCATGTCCATGATGCAGTGTGACAGGCTTTACCACAGGGAGATAAAAGACTGCCAAGGGTAGGTGGGAGCTGGGAAAAGACACTTAGAAACAGATTTTCAGGGGAGGTGATAGACAAGGGCAAAGCGAAGAATGAGGATGAGTGTGTCCAGTTTCAAAGTGCCAGGAGGCAGCACAGTGCATTCGGGAAACTACAGCAAGTTCATGACAACCGACAGCTGATCTGGCAGCATCACCTGGGGATGGAGGCTGAGCCCCGGGGTTAACACTGGGGGTGAGATGGTTTGTATACTATGGCGAGGAGGTGAGGTACTACACTGTGGGGGCACAGGGAGCTACTGGAGGATTTCAAATATCAGAATCGTAACCATAATAGAGTATTTAATTGCATCCTAGCTTTCATCAAGTGTAAGATGCACTATAGTTTATGTTCGACTAAGAAAGAGAAATGCTGTCAGTTAAAGTAGGATATGTCATCAAGTGCAAGGTGAGTGCCACCTTAAGAGATATTAAAATGGGGGGGGGGACAAATCTTAGAACAAGTAAATTGTGGTAGTAGAATAATTAAGAAAGATCCAACACTTGGATCAACTAACGAAGTGATTATTGCTTACCATGTGCCCCAAACTATATTAAGTCCTAGAACAAGAGACGTGCTCATCTTGATGCCCCGCAGCTGTTAGACCCAAGGTACAGAGGGCAGTAGCCAACGACCAGCAGGCCCCAAGTGTCATGTGCAGACTCTAAGAGCAACTGCCTTTGAAAGAGGAAACAGTTGAGAGTGGGCTTTCTGATGTAGAGAATTACTAGCTGGGAAAGTAGGACAATTGACACAGAATCGGAATTGATGCCCCTACATGACAGAGTTGGTGAAACTTCCCTTCTCAGAGATCTTGAGCCTCCTCTGAAATGAATTTTTCATTTTGGACAGAACATTCAGGATAAATATGATCTGTTTGAGTTCCTGGTTCTCTCATTAGGACTGTTTCTTAGGCTTCACTGGCACAAGAAAAGGGTTTTGATAATCCAGGTAAATCCTGACAAAAGCAAAGCACGGGATCTATGAAAATCTAACCACTCAGAGGAGAACAACAGATAAAGGGCCAGGCCGACCTGGCCCTGCAGGACAGGTAAGGCTGGTCTGGCAACAGGGGTAGAGGGGAAGTGCCCATCTCCTGCTAGAAGAGCTAGAGAAGACCCCTTCCGGAGAGACCACCAGGAGAGGAGAGCAGTAGGTGCTGATGATGAAGAATATTTTAATCAGCAGAGAAGGTCAAAATGACAAAGTTCCACGATCAGAGTAAACATATGGGATAAAAAATAAAAAATAAAGAAAAAAGATTTTTTTGAAAGGACTTTTTTTTAAAGGAATTTAAACAAAAGTCCTTTTAAAGAGACAGTTGGCTGTTTAAACCAATAGTACAACTCACTGAGAGAATCGCCACATTATTTCTTGGGGTAGAAAGGACCTGGAATGTAGAAAGACCTATTCTGCAGAGGAAAAAATAGAATCACTAACAGGCCTCATGCCTTGCACAGCCAGTGGCTAGAATCCCTGCCTCATGAGACCCTGTGCCAGAAGGCCGCTAGAACCATCTCAACTATGTTAGTCTTTCTTGGAAGCCAACAAGTGTTTGCCCAGTTAAGAGCACGGTAACAATCAGTCACGTTATGTTATAATGATTGTCGATATCTTTAAAAGCCTTGTCAAGTTCCTTTTTGAGTAACCCTCACCCCACCCTTAGAGAAATTTATCTGTGGTTCACCTCTTTGAAATACCTCATGGTTGTTCCACAATTACCATAGAGAAAAAAACAAAACAAAACAAACAAACAAAAAAGCTTTTTATTAACAAAGTGTTCAGAAGGGGGCGCCACTGTAAACAATGAGAGTTTTCGCTGCCGGGACAATTTTGTTGCAGAAACAGCTGAAAGCAATCGGGTCAGACAGAGCCAAGGGCTGGAGGGATTTTTAAAAGGACAAAAACCGAACCAAATCTAACCAAAACAAAAATCAAAACCAATGGCCAAGATTTCAAGTTTGCTACTAAAGGTATGACATTCTCCTCAGACATGCGAGTGACTTGATCACTTTCTTTATATATTTATATTTGAAGAAGAAGGAACTATTTGATGCAGCAAATCCACGTTGGTTATAAACTACCAGATATGGGGGCTCCTGGGTGGCTCAGTGGTTTCGGCCTCTGCCTTCGGCTCAGGTCATGATTTCAGGGTCCTGGGATGGAGCCCCACATCGGGCTCTCTGCTCAGCGGGGAGCCTGCTTTCCCCCTCTCTCTCTGCCTCCCTCTCTACCTACTTGTGATCTGTCTGTCAAATGGGTAAATAAGATCTTTAAAAAAAGAATTACTAGATGTGAAATACATCGAGGGTATGGGAAGGAAAATGATTTCACCTGATCTGACTAGGAAGTGGTTGAAGCCTGAATTAAAGTGCTATAAAAAGAGTAAAGACCTGGGAGATATATGGGGTAAAAATCCCTAGAAAAACAGCAATAATAACTGGCTGCTCTTTATTGACCAGATCCTGCGGTAGGCAAAGAAGAGCTGGTTTTAGCCAGAGGATAATCTCCGTATGTCTTCATGATCTGGCATTTCCTGCAAGCCAGGCATGGGGCTCTGCACTAGAGCTGCAAATGCTGGGGGCCCTCATTGTCCCTTTTCTCTTCTCAGGGGGACAACGGGCATGTCCATGATGCAGTGTGACAGGCTTTACCACAGGGAGATAAAAGACTGCCAAGGGTAGGTGGGAGCTGGGAAAAGCCACTTAGAAACAGATTTTCAGGGGAGGTGATAGACAAGGGCAAAGCGAAGAATGAGGATGAGTGTGTCAAGTTTCAAAGTGCCAGGAGGCAGCACAGTGCATTCGGGAAACTACAGCAAGTTCATGACAACCGACAGCTGATCTGGCAGCATCACCTGGGGATGGAGGCTGAGCCCCGGGGTTAACACTGGGGGTGAGATGGTTTGTGTACTATGGCCAGGAGGTGAGGTACTACACTGTGGGGGCACAGGGAGCTACTGGAGGATTTCAAATATCAGAATCGTAACCATAATAGAGTATTTAATTGCATCCTAGCTTTCATCAAGTGTAAGATGCACTATAGTTTATGTTCGACTAAGAAAGAGAAATGCTGTCAGTTAAAGTAGGATATGTCATCAAGTGCAAGGTGAGTGCCACCTTAAGAGATATTAAAATGGGGGGGGGGACAAATCTTAGAACAAGTAAATTGTGGTAGTAGAATAATTAAGAAAGATCCAACACTTGGATCAACTAAAGAAGTGATTATTGCTTACCATGTGCCCCAAACTATATTAAGTCCTAGAACAAGAGACGTGCTCATCTTGATGCCCCGCAGCTGTTAGACCCAAGGTACAGAGGGCAGTAGCCAACGACCAGCAGGCCCCAAGTGTCATGTGCAGACTCTAAGAGCAACTGCCTTTGAAAGAGGAAACAGTTGAGAGTGGGCTTTCTGATGTAGAGAATTACTAGCTGGGAAAGTAGGACAATTGACACAGAATCGGAATTGATGCCCCTACATGACAGAGTTGGTGAAACTTCCCTTCTCAGAGATCTTGAGCCTCCTCTGAAATGAATTTTTCATTTTGGACAGAACATTCAGGATAAATATGATCTGTTTGAGTTCCTGGTTCTCTCATTAGGACTGTTTCTTAGGCTTCACTGGCACAAGAAAAGGGTTTTGATAATCCAGGTAAATCCTGACAAAAGCAAAGCACGGGATCTATGAAAATCTAACCACTCAGAGGAGAACAACAGATAAAGGGCCAGGCCGACCTGACCCTGCAGGACAGGTAAGGCTGGTCTGGCAACAGGGGTAGAGGGGAAGTGCCCATCTCCTGCTAGAAGAGCTAGAGAAGACCCCTTCCGGAGAGACCACCAGGAGAGGAGAGCAGTAGGTGCTGATGATGAAGAATATTTTAATCAGCAGAGAAGGTCAAAATGACAAAGTTCCACGATCAGAGTAAACATATGGGATAAAAAATAAAAAATAAAGAAAAAACATTTTTTTGAAAGGACTTTTTTTTAAAGGAATTTAAACAAAAGTCCTTTTAAAGAGACAGTTGGCTGTTTAAACCAATAGTACAACTCACTGAGAGAATCGCCACATTATTTCTTGGGGTAGAAAGGACCTGGAATGTAGAAAGACCTATTCTGCAGAGGAAAAAATAGAATCACTAACAGGCCTCATGCCTTGCACAGCCAGTGGCTAGAATCCCTGCCTCATGAGACCCTGTGCCAGAAGGCCGCTAGAACCATCTCAACTATGTTAGTCTTTCTTGGAAGCCAACAAGTGTTTGCCCAGTTAAGAGCACGGTAACAATCAGTCACGTTATGTTATAATGATTGTCGATATCTTTAAAAGCCTTGTCAAGTTCCTTTTTGAGTAACCCTCACCCCACCCTTAGAGAAATTTATCTGTGGTTCACCTCTTTGAAATACCTCATGGTTGTTCCACAATTACCATAGAGAAAAAAACAAAACAAAACAAACAAACAAAAAAGCTTTTTATTAACAAAGTGTTCAGAAGGGGGCGCCACTGTAAACAATGAGAGTTTTCGCTGCCGGGACAATTTTGTTGCAGAAACAGCTGAAAGCAATCGGGTCAGACAGAGCCAAGGGCTGGAGGGATTTTTAAAAGGACAAAAACCGAACCAAATCTAACCAAAACAAAAATCAAAACCAATGGCCAAGATTTCAAGTTTGCTACTAAAGGTATGACATTCTCCTCAGACATGCGAGTGACTTGATCACTTTCTTTATATATTTATATTTGAAGAAGAAGGAACTATTTGATGCAGCAAATCCACGTTGGTTATAAACTACCAGATATGGGGGCTCCTGGGTGGCTCAGTGGTTTCGGCCTCTGCCTTCGGATCAGGTCATGATTTCAGGGTCCTGGGATGGAGCCCCACATCGGGCTCTCTGCTCAGCGGGGAGCCTGCTTTCCCCCTCTCTCTCTGCCTCCCTCTCTACCTACTTGTGATCTGTCTGTCAAATGGGTAAATAAGATCTTTAAAAAAAGAATTACTAGATGTGAAATACATCGAGGGTATGGGAAGGAAAATGATTTCCCCTGATCTGACTAGGAAGTGGTTGAAGCCTGAATTAAAGTGCTATAAAAAGAGTAAAGACCTGGGAGATATATGGGGTAAAAATCCCTAGAAAAACAGCAATAATAACTGGCTGCTCTTTATTGACCAGATCCTGCGGTAGGCAAAGAAGAGCTGGTTTTAGCGAGAGGATGATCTCCGTATGTCTTCATGATCTGGCATTTCCTGCAAGCCAGGCATGGGGCTCTGCACTAGAGCTGCAAATGCTGGGGGCCCTCATTGTCCCTTTTCTCTTCTCAGGGGGACAACGGGCATGTCCATGATGCAGTGTGACAGGCTTTACCACAGGGAGATAAAAGACTGCCAAGGGTAGGTGGGAGCTGGGAAAAGACACTTAGAAACAGATTTTCAGGGGAGGTGATAGACAAGGGCAAAGCGAAGAATGAGGATGAGTGTGTCAAGTTTCAAAGTGCCAGGAGGCAGCACAGTGCATTCGGGAAACTACAGCAAGTTCATGACAACCGACAGCTGATCTGGCAGCATCACCTGGGGATGGAGGCTGAGCCCCGGGGTTAACACTGGGGGTGAGATGGTTTGTATACTATGGCCAGGAGGTGAGGTACTACACTGTGGGGGCACAGGGAGCTACTGGAGGATTTCAAATATCAGAATCGAAACCATAATAGAGTATTTAATTGCATCCTAGCTTTCATCAAGTGTAAGATGCACTATAGTTTATGTTCGACTAAGAAAGAGAAATGCTGTCAGTTAAAGTAGGATATGTCATCAAGTGCAAGGTGAGTGCCACCTTAAGAGATATTAAAATGGGGGGGGGGGACAAATCTTAGAACAAGTAAATTGTGGTAGTAGAATAATTAAGAAAGATCCAACACTTGGATCAACTAACGAAGTGATTATTGCTTACCATGTGCCCCAAACTATATTAAGTCCTAGAACAAGAGACGTGCTCATCTTGATGCCCCGCAGCTGTTAGACCCAAGGTACAGAGGGCAGTAGCCAACGACCAGCAGGCCCCAAGTGTCATGTGCAGACTCTAAGAGCAACTGCCTTTGAAAGAGGAAACAGTTGAGAGTGGGCTTTCTGATGTAGAGAATTACTAGCTGGGAAAGTAGGACAATTGACACAGAATCGGAATTGATGCCCCTACATGACAGAGTTGGTGAAACTTCCCTTCTCAGAGATCTTGAGCCTCCTCTGAAATGAATTTTTCATTTTGGACAGAACATTCAGGATAAATATGATCTGTTTGAGTTCCTGGTTCTCTCATTAGGACTGTTTCTTAGGCTTCACTGGCACAAGAAAAGGGTTTTGATAATCCAGGTAAATCCTGACAAAAGCAAAGCACGGGATCTATGAAAATCTAACCACTCAGAGGAGAACAACAGATAAAGGGCCAGGCCGACCTGGCCCTGCAGGACAGGTAAGGCTGGTCTGGCAACAGGGGTAGAGGGGAAGTGCCCATCTCCTGCTAGAAGAGCTAGAGAAGACCCCTTCCGGAGAGACCACCAGGAGAGGAGAGCAGTAGGTGCTGATGATGAAGAATATTTTAATCAGCAGAGAAGGTCAAAATGACAAAGTTCCACGATCAGAGTAAACATATGGGATAAAAAATAAAAAATAAAGAAAAAAGATTTTTTTGAAAGGACTTTTTTTTAAAGGAATTTAAACAAAAGTCCTTTTAAAGAGACAGTTGGCTGTTTAAACCAATAGTACAACTCACTGAGAGAATCGCCACATTATTTCTTGGGGTAGAAAGGACCTGGAATGTAGAAAGACCTATTCTGCAGAGGAAAAAATAGAATCACTAACAGGCCTCATGCCTTGCACAGCCAGTGGCTAGAATCCCTGCCTCATGAGACCCTGTGCCAGAAGGCCGTTAGAACCATCTCAACTATGTTAGTCTTTCTTGGAAGCCAACAAGTGTTTGCCCAGTTAAGAGCACGGTAACAATCAGTCACGTTATGTTAAAATGATTGTCGATATCTTTAAAAGCCTTGTCAAGTTCCTTTTTGAGTAACCCTCACCCCACCCTTAGAGAAATTTATCTGTGGTTCACCTCTTTGAAATACCTCATGGTTGTTCCACAATTACCATAGAGAAAAAAACAAAACAAAACAAACAAACAAAAAGCTTTTTATTAACAAAGTGTTCAGAAGGGGGCGCCACTGTAAACAATGAGAGTTTTCGCTGCCGGGACATTTTGTTGCAGAAACAGCTGAAAGCAATCGGGTCAGACAGAGCCAAGGGCTGGAGGGATTTTTAAAAGGACAAAAACCGAACCAAATCTAACCAAAACAAAAATCAAAACCAATGGCCAAGATTTCAAGTTTGCTACTAAAGGTATGACATTCTCCTAAGACATGCGAGTGACTTGATCACTTTCTTTATATATTTATATTTGAAGAAGAAGGAACTATTTGATGCAGCAAATCCACGTTGGTTAAAAACTACCAGATATGGGGGCTCCTGGGTGGCTCAGTGGTTTTGGCCTCTGCCTTCGGCTCGGGTCATGATTTCAGGGTCCTGGGATGGAGCCCCACATCGGGCTCTCTGCTCAGCGGGGAGCCTGCTTTCCCCCTCTCTCTCTGCCTCCCTCTCTACCTACTTGTGATCTGTCTGTCAAATGGGTAAATAAGATCTTTAAAAAAAGAATTACTAGATGTGAAATACATCGAGGGTATGGGAAGGAAAATGATTTCCCCTGATCTGACTAGGAAGTGGTTGAAGCCTGAATTAAAGTGCTATAAAAAGAGTAAAGACCTGGGAGATATATGGGGTAAAAATCCCTAGAAAAACAGCAATAATAACTGGCTGCTCTTTATTGACCAGATCCTGCGGTAGGCAAAGAAGAGCTGGTTTTAGCCAGAGGATGATCTCCGTTTGTCTTCATGATCAGGCATTTCCTGCAAGCCAGGCATGGGGCTCTGCACTAGAGCTGCAAATGCTGGGGGCCCTCATTGTCCCTTTTCTCTTCTCAGGGGGACAACGGGCATGTCCATGATGCAGTGTGACAGGCTTTACCACAGGGAGATAAAAGACTGCCAAGGGTAGGTGGGAGCTGGGAAAAGACACTTAGAAACAGATTTTCAGGGGAGGTGATAGACAAGGGCAAAGCGAAGAATGAGGATGAGTGTGTCAAGTTTCAAAGTGCCAGGAGGCAGCACAGTGCATTCGGGAAACTACAGCAAGTTCATGACAACCGACAGCTGATCTGGCAGCATCACCTGGGGATGGAGGCTGAGCCCCGGGGTTAACACTGGGGGTGAGATGGTTTGTATACTATGGCCAGGAGGTGAGGTACTACACTGTGGGGGCACAGGGACCTACTGGAGGATTTCAAATATCAGAATCGTAACCATAATAGAGTATTTAATTGCATCCTAGCTTTCATCAAGTGTAAGATGCACTATAGTTTATGTTCGACTAAGAAAGAGAAATGCTGTCAGTTAAAGTAGGATATGTCATCAAGTGCAAGGTGAGTGCCACCTTAAGAGATATTAAAATGGGGGGGGGGGACAAATCTTAGAACAAGTAAATTGTGGTAGTAGAATAATTAAGAAAGATCCAACACTTGGATCAACTAACGAAGTGATTATTGCTTACCATGTGCCCCAAACTATATTAAGTCCTAGAACAAGAGACGTGCTCATCTTGATGCCCCGCAGCTGTTAGACCCAAGGTACAGAGGGCAGTAGCCAACGACCAGCAGGCCCCAAGTGTCATGTGCAGACTCTAAGAGCAACTGCCTTTGAAAGAGGAAACAGTTGAGAGTGGGCTTTCTGATGTAGAGAATTACTAGCTGGGAAAGTAGGACAATTGACACAGAATCGGAATTGATGCCCCTACATGACAGAGTTGGTGAAACTTCCCTTCTCAGAGATCTTGAGCCTCCTCTGAAATGAATTTTTCATTTTGGACAGAACATTCAGGATAAATATGATCTGTTTGAGTTCCTGGTTCTCTCATTAGGACTGTTTCTTAGGCTTCACTGGCACAAGAAAAGGGTTTTGATAATCCAGGTAAATCCTGACAAAAGCAAAGCACGGGATCTATGAAAATCTAACCACTCAGAGGAGAACAACAGATAAAGGGCCAGGCCGACCTGACCCTGCAGGACAGGTAAGGCTGGTCTGGCAACAGGGGTAGAGGGGAAGTGCCCATCTCCTGCTAGAAGAGCTAGAGAAGACCCCTTCCGGAGAGACCACCAGGAGAGGAGAGCAGTAGGTGCTGATGATGAAGAATATTTTAATCAGCAGAGAAGGTCAAAATGACAAAGTTCCACGATCAGAGTAAACATATGGGATAAAAAATAAAAAATAAAGAAAAAAGATTTTTTTGAAAGGACTTTTTTTTAAAGGAATTTAAACAAAAGTCCTTTTAAAGAGACAGTTGGCTGTTTAAACCAATAGTAGAACTCACTTAGAGAATCGCCACATTATTTCTTGGGGTAGAAAGGACCTGGAATGTAGAAAGACCTATTCTGCAGAGGAAAAAATAGAATCACTAACAGGCCTCATGCCTTGCACAGCCAGTGGCTAGAATCCCTGCCTCATGAGACCCTGTGCCAGAAGGCCGCTAGAACCATCTCAACTATGTTAGTCTTTCTTGGAAGCCAACAAGTGTTTGCCCAGTTAAGAGCACGGTAACAATCAGTCACGTTATGTTATAATGATTGTCGTTATCTTTAAAAGCCTTGTCAAGTTCCTTTTTGAGTAACCCTCACCCCAACCTTAGAGAAATTTATCTGTGGTTCACCTCTTTGAAATACCTCATGGTTGTTCCACAATTACCATAGTGAAAAAAACAAAACAAAACAAACAAACAAAAAGCTTTTTATTAACAAAGTGTTCAGAAGGGGGCGCCACTGTAAACAATGAGAGTTTTCGCTGCCGGGACAATTTTGTTGCAGAAACAGCTGAAAGCAATCGGGTCAGACAGAGCCAAGGGCTGGAGGGATTTTTAAAAGGACAAAAACCGAACCAAATCTAACCAAAACAAAAATCAAAACCAATGGCCAAGATTTCAAGTTTGCTACTAAAGGTATGACATTCTCCTAAGACATGCGAGTGACTTGATCACTTTCTTTATATATTTATATTTGAAGAAGAAGGAACTATTTGATGCAGCAAATCCACGTTGGTTAAAAACTACCAGATATGGGGGCTCCTGGGTGGCTCAGTGGTTTCGGCCTCTGCCTTCGGCTCAGGTCATGATTTCAGGGTCCTGGGATGGAGCCCCACATCGGGCTCTCTGCTCAGCGGGGAGCCTGCTTTCCCCCTCTCTCTCTGCCTCCCTCTCTACCTACTTGTGATCTGTCTGTCAAATGGGTAAATAAGATCTTTAAAAAAAGAATTACTAGATGTGAAATACATCGAGGGTATGGGAAGGAAAATGATTTCCCCTGATCTGACTAGGAAGTGGTTGAAGCCTGAATTAAAGTGCTATAAAAAGAGTAAAGACCTGGGAGATATATGGGGTAAAAATCCCTAGAAAAACAGCAATAATAACTGGCTGCTCTTTATTGACCAGATCCTGCGGTAGGCAAAGAAGAGCTGGTTTTAGCCAGAGGATGATCTCCGTTTGTCTTCATGATCAGGCATTTCCTGCAAGCCAGGCATGGGGCTCTGCACTAGAGCTGCAAATGCTGGGGGCCCTCATTGTCCCTTTTCTCTTCTCAGGGGGACAACGGGCATGTCCATGATGCAGTGTGACAGGCTTTACCACAGGGAGATAATAGACTGCCAAGGGTAGGTGGGAGCTGGGAAAAGACACTTAGAAACAGATTTTCAGGGGAGGTGATAGACAAGGGCAAAGCGAAGAATGAGGATGAGTGTGTCAAGTTTCAAAGTGCCAGGAGGCAGCACAGTGCATTCGGGAAACTACAGCAAGTTCATGACAACCGACAGCTGATCTGGCAGCATCACCTGGGGATGGAGGCTGAGCCCCGGGGTTAACACTGGGGGTGAGATGGTTTGTGTACTATGGCCAGGAGGTGAGGTACTACACTGTGAGGGCACAGGGAGCTACTGGAGGATTTCAAATATCAGAATCGTAACCATAATAGAGTATTTAATTGCATCCTAGCTTTCATCAAGTGTAAGATGCACTATAGTTTATGTTCGACTAAGAAAGAGAAATGCTGTCAGTTAAAGTAGGATATGTCATCAAGTGCAAGGTGAGTGCCACCTTAAGAGATATTAAAATGGGGGGGTGGGACAAATCTTGGAACAAGTAAATTGTGGTAGTAGAATAATTAAGAAAGATCCAACACTTGGATCAACTAAAGAAGTGATTATTGCTTACCATGTGCCCCAAACTATATTAAGTCCTAGAACAAGAGACGTGCTCATCTTGATGCCCCGCAGCTGTTAGACCCAAGGTACAGAGGGCAGTAGCCAACGACCAGCAGGCCCCAAGTGTCATGTGCAGACTCTAAGAGCAACTGCCTTTGAAAGAGGAAACAGTTGAGAGTGGGCTTTCTGATGTAGAGAATTACTAGCTGGGAAAGTAGGACAATTGACACAGAATCGGAATTGATGCCCCTACATGACAGAGTTGGTGAAACTTCCCTTCTCAGAGATCTTGAGCCTCCTCTGAAATGAATTTTTCATTTTGGACAGAACATTCAGGATAAATATGATCTGTTTGAGTTCCTGGTTCTCTCATTAGGACTGTTTCTTAGGCTTCACTGGCACAAGAAAAGGGTTTTGATAATCCAGGTAAATCCTGACAAAAGCAAAGCACGGGATCTATGAAAATCTAACCACTCAGAGGAGAACAACAGATAAAGGGCCAGGCCGACCTGACCCTGCAGGACAGGTAAGGCTGGTCTGGCAACAGGGGTAGAGGGGAAGTGCCCATCTCCTGCTAGAAGAGCTAGAGAAGACCCCTTCCGGAGAGACCACCAGGAGAGGAGAGCAGTAGGTGCTGATGATGAAGAATATTTTAATCAGCAGAGAAGGTCAAAATGACAAAGTTCCACGATCAGAGTAAACATATGGGATAAAAAATAAAAAATAAAGAAAAAAGATTTTTTTGAAAGGACTTTTTTTTAAAGGAATTTAAACAAAAGTCCTTTTAAAGAGACAGTTGGCTGTTTAAACCAATAGTACAACTCACTGAGAGAATCGCCACATTATTTCTTGGGGTAGAAAGGACCTGGAATGTAGAAAGACCTATTCTGCAGAGGAAAAAATAGAATCACTAACAGGCCTCATGCCTTGCACAGCCAGTGGCTAGAATCCCTGCCTCATGAGACCCTGTGCCAGAAGGCCGCTAGAACCATCTCAACTATGTTAGTCTTTCTTGGAAGCCAACAAGTGTTTGCCCAGTTAAGAGCACGGTAACAATCAGTCACGTTATGTTATAATGATTGTCGATATCTTTAAAAGCCTTGTCAAGTTCCTTTTTGAGTAACCCTCACCCCACCCTTAGAGAAATTTATCTGTGGTTCACCTCTTTGAAATACCTCATGGTTGTTCCACAATTACCATAGAGAAAAAAACAAAACAAAACAAACAAACAAAAAGCTTTTTATTAACAAAGTGTTCAGAAGGGGGCGCCACTGTAAACAATGAGAGTTTTCGCTGCCGGGACAATTTTGTTGCAGAAACAGCTGAAAGCAATCGGGTCAGACAGAGCCAAGGGCTGGAGGGATTTTTAAAAGGACAAAAACCGAACCAAATCTAACCAAAACAAAAATCAAAACCAATGGCCAAGATTTCAAGTTTGCTACTAAAGGTATGACATTCTCCTAAGACATGCGAGTGACTTGATCACTTTCTTTATATATTTATATTTGAAGAAGAAGGAACTATTTGATGCAGCAAATCCACGTTGGTTAAAAACTACCAGATATGGGGGCTCCTGGGTGGCTCAGTGGTTTCGGCCTCTGCCTTCGGCTCAGGTCATGATTTCAGGGTCCTGGGATGGAGCCCCACATCGGGCTCTCTGCTCAGCGGGGAGCCTGCTTTCCCCCTCTCTCTCTGCCTCCCTCTCTACCTACTTGTGATCTGTCTGTCAAATGGGTAAATAAGATCTTTAAAAAAAGAATTACTAGATGTGAAATACATCGAGGGTATGGGAAGGAAAATGATTTCCCCTGATCTGACTAGGAAGTGGTTGAAGCCTGAATTAAAGTGCTATAAAAAGAGTAAAGACCTGGGAGATATATGGGGTAAAAATCCCTAGAAAAACAGCAATAATAACTGGCTGCTCTTTATTGACCAGATCCTGCGGTAGGCAAAGAAGAGCTGGTTTTAGCCAGAGGATGATCTCCGTTTGTCTTCATGATCTGGCATTTCCTGCAAGCCAGGCATGGGGCTCTGCACTAGAGCTGCAAATGCTGGGGGCCCTCATTGTCCCTTTTCTCTTCTCAGGGGGACAACGGGCATGTCCATGATGCAGTGTGACAGGCTTTACCACAGGGAGATAATAGACTGCCAAGGGTAGGTGGGAGCTGTGAAAAGACACTTAAAAACAGATTTTCAGGGGAGGTGATAGACAAGGGCAAAGCGAAGAATGAGGATGAGTGTGTCAAGTTTCAAAGTGCCAGGAGGCAGCACAGTGCATTCGGGAAACTACAGCAAGTTCATGACAACCGACAGCTGATCTGGCAGCATCACCTGGGGATGGAGGCTGAGCCCCGGGGTTAACACTGGGGGTGAGATGGTTTGTGTACTATGGCCAGGAGGTGAGGTACTACACTGTGGGGGCACAGGGAGCTACTGGAGGATTTCAAAAATCAGAATCGTAACCATAATAGAGTATTTAATTGCATCCTAGCTTTCATCAAGTGTAAGATGCACTATAGTTTATGTTCGACTAAGAAAGAGAAATGCTGTCAGTTAAAGTAGGATATGTCATCAAGTGCAAGGTGAGTGCCACCTTAAGAGATATTAAAATGGGGGGGTGGGACAAATCTTAGAACAAGTAAATTGTGGTAGTAGAATAATTAAGAAAGATCCAACACTTGGATCAACTAACGAAGTGATTATTGCTTACCATGTGCCCCAAACTATATTAAGTCCTAGAACAAGAGACGTGCTCATCTTGATGCCCCGCAGCTGTTAGACCCAAGGTACAGAGGGCAGTAGCCAACGACCAGCAGGCCCCAAGTGTCATGTGCAGACTCTAAGAGCAACTGCCTTTGAAAGAGGAAACAGTTGAGAGTGGGCTTTCTGATGTAGAGAATTACTAGCTGGGAAAGTAGGACAATTGACACAGAATCGGAATTGATGCCCCTACATGACAGAGTTGGTGAAACTTCCCTTCTCAGAGATCTTGAGCCTCCTCTGAAATGAATTTTTCATTTTGGACAGAACATTCAGGATAAATATGATCTGTTTGAGTTCCTGGTTCTCTCATTAGGACTGTTTCTTAGGCTTCACTGGCACAAGAAAAGGGTTTTGATAATCCAGGTAAATCCTGACAAAAGCAAAGCACGGGATCTATGAAAATCTAACCACTCAGAGGAGAACAACAGATAAAGGGCCAGGCCGACCTGACCCTGCAGGACAGGTAAGGCTGGTCTGGCAACAGGGGTAGAGGGGAAGTGCCCATCTCCTGCTAGAAGAGCTAGAGAAGACCCCTTCCGGAGAGACCACCAGGAGAGGAGAGCAGTAGGTGCTGATGATGAAGAATATTTTAATCAGCAGAGAAGGTCAAAATGACAAAGTTCCACGATCAGAGTAAACATATGGGATAAAAAATAAAAAATAAAGAAAAAAGATTTTTTTGAAAGGACTTTTTTTAAAGGAATTTAAACAAAAGTCCTTTTAAAGAGACAGTTGGCTGTTTAAACCAATAGTACAACTCACTGAGAGAATCGCCACATTATTTCTTGGGGTAGAAAGGACCTGGAATGTAGAAAGACCTATTCTGCAGAGGAAAAAATAGAATCACTAACAGGCCTCATGCCTTGCACAGCCAGTGGCTAGAATCCCTGCCTCATGAGACCCTGTGCCAGAAGGCCGCTAGAACCATCTCAACTATGTTAGTCTTTCTTGGAAGCCAACAAGTGTTTGCCCAGTTAAGAGCACGGTAACAATCAGTCACGTTATGTTATAATGATTGTCGATATCTTTAAAAGCCTTGTCAAGTTCCTTTTTGAGTAACCCTCACCCCACCCTTAGAGAAATTTATCTGTGGTTCACCTCTTTGAAATACCTCATGGTTGTTCCACAATTACCATAGAGAAAAAAACAAAACAAAACAAACAAACAAAAAGCTTTTTATTAACAAAGTGTTCAGAAGGGGGCGCCACTGTAAACAATGAGAGTTTTCGCTGCCGGGACAATTTTGTTGCAGAAACAGCTGAAAGCAATCGGGTCAGACAGAGCCAAGGGCTGGAGGGATTTTTAAAAGGACAAAAACCGAACCAAATCTAACCAAAACAAAAATCAAAACCAATGGCCAAGATTTCAAGTTTGCTACTAAAGGTATGACATTCTCCTAAGACATGCGAGTGACTTGATCACTTTCTTTATATATTTATATTTGAAGAAGAAGGAACTATTTGATGCAGCAAATCCACGTTGGTTAAAAACTACCAGATATGGGGGCTCCTGGGTGGCTCAGTGGTTTCGGCCTCTGCCTTCGGCTCAGGTCATGATTTCAGGGTCCTGGGATGGAGCCCCACATCGGGCTCTCTGCTCAGCGGGGAGCCTGCTTTCCCCCTCTCTCTCTGCCTCCCTCTCTACCTACTTGTGATCTGTCTGTCAAATGGGTAAATAAGATCTTTAAAAAAAGAATTACTAGATGTGAAATACATCGAGGGTATGGGAAGGAAAATGATTTCCCCTGATCTGACTAGGAAGTGGTTGAAGCCTGAATTAAAGTGCTATAAAAAGGGGCACCTGGGTGGCTCAATGGGTTAAAGCCTCTGCCTTCGGCTCAGGTCATAATCCCAGGGTCCTGGGATCGAGCCCCATATCAGGCTCTCTGCTCAGCAGGGAGCCTGCTTCCTCCTCTCTCTCTGACTACTTGTGATTTCTGTCTGTCAAATAAATAGATAAATAAAAATGTTAAAAAAAAAAATAAAGTTCTATAAAAAGAGTAAAGACCTGGGAGATATATGGGGTAAAAATCCCTAGAAAAACAGCAATAATAACTGGCTGCTCTTTATTGACCAGATCCTGCGGTAGGCAAAGAAGAGCTGGT